>NW_026865197.1:0-17681 GCF_026571515.1 Ruditapes philippinarum
AAACTTTGTTCATTTTTAAATGTTTTAACATTTATCTCATTCATATAATTTTATTAATAGCCCAGTCAATTTTAAAAACCAATATTTCACTGTGAGTGACAAGTTCACTAGCGAGGGACAAGTTCAGAGCTTTTTGGTCTAAGATTAACAGCTGATGTTGAGTCAAACTTTAAATTTTCTTAATTGTAAGTCTTTATTTGAATTAAGAACTTATAATTTAACTGTTACATCATTTTACTCGATTCTCCAAAAGTCAGCTTTTAATTATAACTATCATCATGTCAAAAATCCTCAAAAGCGATTTGAAAATAAAAAAGGGAAATCTAAGATGCAATCTCGAATGCAGGAAAGAAGCAGGGGACACACCATTAGCTTAAAACTTATGTTTGTGATTATGAGCATGCATCTATTGAGCTTTTATCTTCTTGCTGACAGATGTCCTTTCTAAATTTTATCACATTCACACGCAAAATATTGTCCATAAATTAGATGTAATTAAAAGTCGCCTGTTTACTCTCAACGATACTTGTTTGATTGGAATGTTACGGATAATAGTAAAAGTGAATATTATTACAAGATGATTCAGTACAAGTCATTTATCATAATTAGCGTACGTGTTAAACAGTATCAATTATAAACATCTTTTTCCGCCAAAATATACGTTTAATCCTTTCGTAAGAATGTTTGTATTAATAATTTGATTACATTTATTTAACATTTGAAGGCAAATAATGCATTCAGAAAAAGTGTCATAAAACTTTATTCCGCACGGATAGTTGCTCTGTTTTGATTTGTTTATTAAATCCATTTTTATACGCCCGTTTGAAAACGGGACGTATTATGGGAACGCCCCTGGCGGGCGGTCGTCGAGCGGGCGGGCGGGCGGGCGTCGTCCAATTTTGTCCGGAGCATATCTCCTACATGTATGGAGGTATTTTAATGAAACTTCATAGAAATGTTCACCACTTTGAGGAGCAGTGTCGCGCACATAAACCAGGGTCTCTAGGTCAAAGGTCAAGGTCACACTTAGAGCTCATTGAAAAATGCTTGTCCGAGCAAAACTTCCACATGTATAGAGGGATTTCAATATACTTGGCACAAATGTTCACCATTGTGAGGCGGAGTGTCGCGCGCAGGATTCAGGTCCTTGCGGCTAAGGTCAAGGTCACACATAGAGGTCAAAGTTCAGATAAAATATGAAGATGTGTGATATGGACCATTTAGTCATCATTTATTGAGGGATTGTAACACAAATGGTCATTATCAAGGGACTATGGCTGTGATACATATAATTTAGGTCAATATTATACAAGGTCAAGGTCACTAAAGATGATGAAATATCCAGATTTTGTCCGGAGCATATCTCCTACACGCATGGAGGGATTTTAATGAAATTTCATAGAAATGTTCACCATTATGAGAAACCATGTCACGCACATGAACTAGGTCTCTGGGTCAAAGGTCAAGGTCACACTTAGAGCTCATTGAAAAACGCTTGTCCGGAGCAAAACTTCCACATGCATAGAGGGATTTCAATATAACTTGGCACAAATGTTCACCATTGTGAGGCGGAGTGTTGCGCACAAACTTCAGGTCCCTGCAGCCAAGGTCAAGGTCACACATAGAGGTCAAAGTATAGATAAAGATATGAAGATGTGTATAGGGACGATTTAATCATCATTTATTGAGGGATTGTAACACAAATGGTCATTATCATGACTACGGCTGTGACACATGTACTTTAGTTCAATATATGCAAGGTCAAGGTCACTAAAGATGGTGAATATTCCAGATTTTGTCTGGAGCATATCTCCTACATGTATGGAAGAATTTTTATAATACTTTATGAAATGTTCACCACCATGATATGTATTGCTCCATGCATGATCCAGGTCTCCAGGTCAAAGGTCAAGGTCACACTTAGAGCTCATTGAAAAACGCTTGTCCGGAGTAAAACTTCTACATTCATAGGGGATTTCAATATAACTTGGCACAAATGTTCACCATTGTAAGGCTGAGTGTCGCACGCAAAATTCAGATCCCTGCGACCAAAGTCAAGGTTACACATAGAGGTCAAAGTCAAATAAAAATTTGAAGATGTGTATAGGGACCATTTAGTCATCATTATTGATGGATTGTAGCACAAATGGTAACTATCATGACTAAAGGTGTGACACATTTAATTTAGGTAAATATTTGCAAGGTCAAGGTCACTGGAGATGATTAAATATCCAGATGTTGTCCGGAGCATATTTTCTACATGCATGGAGGAATTTTAATGTTACTTTATAGAATTGTTCACCACCATGAGACGTAGTGCCCTGCACATGAACCAAGTCTCTAGGTCAAAGGTGAAGGTCACAGTTAGAGCTCATATAAAAAGGCTTGTCTGGAGCAAAACTTCTACATGCATAGAGGGATTTCAATATAATTTGGCACAAATGTTCATCATTGTGAGGCTGAGTGCCGTGCATAAAATTCAGGTCCCTGCGACCAAGGTCAAGGTCACACATCCTGTGCATATCTTCCCTACTGATTTGTTTTAAGGTTCATTTAACAACACAGTGCCAAGAATAAAAACTTGCTTGCTAGATAACACTTATCCATAATGCCCCCATCTCCATCTAAAGCTTTCGTAAACGGGCGTATTTTGTGACTATGGCACCCTTGTTCTACTATAGCATATGGCAAATATTACACGAATCGGACTATCATACATGCATTTGTTTTTGCTTTTTATCCTTTTTGTCAAAAGAAATCTTGTTTGAGTGGAGTGTTAGAAGCTGATATGTCCACCCAGAATCACGCATGCTACACATCTAATCACCAAAGAAGAGCCAATATTACTGTTATTCCGTGTGAAATATTTTTGCGGCACACAAGTTGTTTTACAAGTTTCCTGGCGGCGGTACTCTCTTGCACAGGTGGCAGTATCAGTGTTTGGACT
This sequence comes from Ruditapes philippinarum, assembly GCF_026571515.1. Classification (NCBI taxonomy): domain Eukaryota; kingdom Metazoa; phylum Mollusca; class Bivalvia; order Venerida; family Veneridae; genus Ruditapes; species Ruditapes philippinarum. The sequence continues at coordinate 2,948 of NW_026865197.1, forward strand.
ACACACCCCACCCTGCCCCTGGACCCCTGCTACAAACCTGAAAAAAATCAACACTATAAGGCTTACCACCGATAAAATCATAAAAAAACAAAATTTGTTTCCACTATCAAAATTATAGTTATAGGAAGGTGGAAAGTCTACTAAATGCTCATTTGCCAAACAATGTGGAACACGGGAAATCGTCGTTTCGGCGCATTCCGGCGGCATATCGCTGCATCATTCATCAACATCAATAAAAAGAACTAGAATTCCACAGCTTACCTTATTTAACTCCAACGAATATCAATATTTTATTGACATTTTTCTATTTGACGGTATTTTTGACTTGTCGTAGCCATTTTGGAGTCTGATACCTGCGTTGTAATACGAGATCTGATTGGACGCCCAACTTGGCTCGTAGCAGGGGTCCAGGGGTGGGGTGTCCAAACACTTATACTGCCACCTGTGCTCTGTTGTAGACCCGATTTTTCAGGCCATTTTATTAAGTGCGTACTTCCTTTGCTCGTAAGTGCCTGTAGATTTTTATTATATAAACCGTTATATTCTATAAATGTTTTTTCGCGAAAATCGAGCGAATTAACAGATAACTTTTACAGACATACAAAGGCATTTTTGTTAGAAGAATCTCCAATAGCTACAAACAATATATTTCACTTTTTAATGAAACTTTAAGATATAGTAATCTTCCTTTCCCATTTTCAATGCTTCATTACTCTCATTATATATGAACTGAAATTGCACGTCTATAATAAATTGATGTCGATTTTTAATGTTACAGTAGCAATATTGTCAAAAGTTATTTATGAAAAGCAATAATTGGATCTTTAACAATGACCTTGATTTAATTTACACGAATTAAAGTGAAATTGTTTAGACAATGTTTATTTTATCGTATATGAAGTAAATAAACCATTTTGAAAGAAAATAAAGCCGCACGCATGTTCTTCAGGTAACCTGGCGGCGGCTGGTACACGCGTGTTGACCAGATCTGTCAGGGTGCACTTTTTAATTCATCTCCCTAATAATATATAAAATTTAATTATCAAATTGAAATAACACGCATATAATAAATTCTATTACACTATTTTTTCTCTATTTTTTTTCTATGATAAAGTTGCATTTTGTGTGTATGATCCAATGAAACATGCATCAAGTTTTATCAAAATGGCCTTGAATTGGTTGACACTTAGTGGTGTGAAATAATTTTAGATAATATATGAGCCGCGCCATAACAAAACCAACATAGTGCATTTGCGACCAGCATGGAGCTTCACCCGCCTGCGCATCCGCGCAGTCTGATCAGGATCCAAGCTGTTCGTTATCAGTTTCTCTACTTGTAATAGGGTTTGTAAGCGAACATTATGGATCATGATCAGACTGCGCGGATGCGCAGGCTGGTCTGGACTCATGCTGGTCGCAAACGCACTAATTTGGCTTTGTCATGGTGACAATGGTCTTTCATATATGAACGTTATAATAGTTTTTAAGAGAAAACTATTGAGGTTAACATTATTTGTTTTTGTACAATTAATTGGTGAACGTACACTGCAATACAATAAGACATTCGTTTTTGTTGTATAAAACAACATCATGGCAAGATCAACTTTTTAGATAGCTTTTACCCGGGATCATAGGAGTAAGCCACATTGAATTTACCAGAGCAAAGTTCAGCCATCGTATCGTTCCTGGGTAGGCTGTCAAAGGGTTTACTAGTACATTTTGCCTGTTGCAAGGAACTGATTTCTTGTGCATGCCAAAGCAGAGATACAGTGCGGATGACTGTAGAAAGGATTTCATGATCAATCACTACGAAAGTGACCTGCACCCTCCGGGAATCGAACTTGTGTCGCCCCGCTCTACCTATTACTCTGCCAGGTAAAAAGTACTCTACTGAGGTTTTTTAACATGATGGGAATCGATAAAATTTTCGAGATTAATGTTCCATTTGATGCAAATTAAGACCAATAACTTGTGTGCAAAATTTAAGATCGTTCGCTCTCCGTTTTTCCAGAATAAGCATTCGAATTCAGAAAAATGGTCTAGAATTGAAAAGCGTTGCAATGTTTTTCACTCAAACTAGGCTAAGAAGACCACAAGAATATGATTTTTGGCCGGGTTGCACTAGTGTTTACCCGGGTTATAGTATGGTGAATGTCGGGCGGTGTTTATCGACTTAATTTTTCGACATTAATGGTCAATGGTAGGAATTTTTCGTAACAGTTTTCTCAGCAACTACTAATCACAGCCTCTTGATATTTGGCATACAGCATTGACACATAATCCCATACCATGGGATTCGGTTTCAGGTCTGTCGCTCATTCACTTCCTGTTAAATTTTCGACATTAATGGTCAATGGTAAGAAATTTTCGAAACAGTTTTCTCAGCAACTACTCATGACAGCCTCTTGATATTTGGCATATAGCATTGACACGTAGTTCCATACGGTGGGATTAGATTTCAGGTCATCTTCTTCCTGTTTATCGACTTAGTTAAATTTCCGGTCAATGATAGTAACATCACAGCCTCATGATATTTGGTATACAAATGCAACCCGGCCTTTTCTGTCTTTGACCCATTTTTAATTTATTTCTGAGTATATTTTTCTAAATGACTTTGCATATCTTTCTGTTTTAAGTGCCCCAACTCATGTTTGTAAGAAATTCAAAGTTTATGTTTTAATGCTTGTGAACCTCAGTAAAGTTCCTTTAAGTTTGACATAACAGAGTGTAAAATATCCAAAAGATATACCAAAGTGGTTCATCAATTTCCTCATATTCGGACACAACAATCCTTAGGGATAGACCTTTTAGTTGCTGAAACTAACAATGATCTTGAGTCATAAAACATAAAAGAACTTATTTTTTCTTCTTTGCTGTTTCTTGAAATATCAATGCGATATCACAATGCAACTATATGTTGTAAGTTTGATAATATTGATAGGTAGTTTGCCATATTTTAGTCTCTTTTTTATTCAAATTGGTGTCAGATAACTATGTTTCCCTTTTTTATAAAGTGGCTATAGCTTTGCTATTTTGGATAAATTTTCTTCGTACATGGTCACAACAGTCTTTGGGGAAAGACCTATAAAGTTCATGAGACTTACTTTGATCTTGTGACATAAATGACATTTTTTCAAGGTTCAGTATTTGATCTTTTAAAAAAAGATGTAACAAGCTTAGATTTTATTTTTGTACCTCAAGTTCCATCTCAGGATGATACATGTATATCCATTTAAACATTGAACTATGAATACAATATCAATGCAATTTCACAATGCAACTTTGAATTTTAAGTTTCATAACTCTGATAGATATATTGACATAATTTAGTTTCTTTTTGTTTAAATTTGGCTTCAGAGAATAATTTGTTATTTAGTTATCTCTACCAAAATAATGGTTGGCAGATGATTTTACTCCTTTAGCAAGGCAATTAATTGTAAGTATCATTAGAACACATATGAAACATCATTAAATATAGGTCGATGCTTTTGATTACTTCATTGATAGTTCTAGTTATGTAACGTTGTTGAAGCTAATCAGTCGACTCGTAACATAACAACTTTTTTTATACAGTGTAGTTCTAAACAGATATGAATGACATTTAATATACTTTCAAGTTTTTGTAGCGACGTCTGAAAATCTAACTATACAATAAAACAAACATTTTCTATATCTTTAACTTCAATATCTTTGTTAGTTTGCGTGAGTATTTCAACACAAGTTGTTATTTAAATGTAAAAACCTTTCAAACTGAGACTGGTTGATTTTCCAGACGGAATAATTCCCCCTTTTTCACAATTTTCTTTAAGCTAATCAAACATTTAACTTCAAAGTAAATAAAACTAAGATTAATTAGAATCATAATATTAAACAAGAGCACCGCGTGCGGTGTTAACGTTCGTCAGTTAAAGTCAATAACTATCAATAACCATTTTGTAAAATATTCAATAACAAAACTCACATAACTCCTAAAAATATTGCTTTAATGATAGTGTCCTTAGTCTACAAATGTGCACTGTTCATGTAATTCATTCTTCTCCTTACTATTTTCGAAAGCTTAAATCATATGTCAATGGAGAAACTTTGAAATCATTTCTTTTATTACGAGGACGGTTTTTGTACTATTTTTTCCGTTATACGCGACAGAAACCGTTTAGAAAACGTGTAACAGTGTAATTCTTTATATTATCGTATCCGGTTTAAACATTGGAAAACAAAAAGATAACAACAAATTTGACTCCAAATTCTTTTAGAAAAACAAAAACAAAACATGCACAATATAACGTAGCAAAAGAGGAAATAAAAACCCCTTGACAAAAGTTGTTAAAATGTGAAGATCCTTATTCTGTATGATTTTAAAGCGCATAAAATTAATTGTGCAAACAACATTAGTTTTTAAACAATATTTTATTGATAATCCACACATTTACATAATAAATTACATAAAATAAAATTTACGGATTGAGTAGGAAGCTTGTAAAGCTTTTTTGAAAACTCTCTCCGTAGAACATTGTTGATTTTATTTAATTAATCGGTGCCTCCTTCAAATATTTGAATTGTCATCTTTTCATAAAAAAAACAAATGAAATTGAAAATAAGAGTAATAATTAAATAGATAACAAATACTTATTTAAAAAAAAGACCTACTCCTTGAGCAATAAATATGAAACATAATTTAGTAAACTCATGACAACCACTGGACTCTCTTTGAAAAAATGGAAGAAGTTTTCTTTAAAAAAATCGTTATGATTCTCTTTGGGTCATAGGAATATCAATATGAAATATAGTTCAGTATATGAAAAGGCAACATATATACAATCAGTAACTGATAAAATGTAATAATTATGTAATTATGAATATTGTTTTGACCAATGAAAACATGATTTCAGTATGTCCTAACATCAACATTCATTCTTTCAGTTAAATATCTATTCAGCTGAAGAACTAGATACATTCACATAGTTTGAATGAATGTCCAGTCCTTTTCCTTAATTCTTGCAATCCTGTTGACAACGGTACACTTAGATATTTTCCTCTCATAGCTGGATTCTGTTCTACAATATGACTATTCAAAATTCCCATTACCATTGCCAAGACATGAACACATTTACCGCGCCTGTCTTCCACACAAACTACTGCCCCACTATCACCTGGTAGACAGAAACGCTCCTGTGTCTCTCCCTGTGAAACATAACGATCTTCGATCAAAATCAATCCCTCTTCCATGCCATCGGTCTGGAATCTAGGAACTGTAATCACACCTTTTCCTGGCTTCGATGTGGCACCCCAAATATAGACAAGCTGTCCACAGCTGAGTATTCCACTGTTGTTGTCATCTAAATAGTTGTATACTTTACATTGTAATAGATCTGAATCAAGCTCTGTCCTAAATTTCGCGCAAAACCTTATTTCTCCATTTAGTTTTAGAGCTGCTATATCTAATCCCGTTTCTGTTACCGTTCTATCAACTACATTACCAAGAGGTCTGCCAACGTTTAGACCATATTCTCGCCAAAGAAAGTGTTTGCCACGTGAAGCTATGTGCTTTGAAGTTAACGCACATAGATGCTCGCGATTGTTTTCAAGCATGGAAGCAAAACACCCAAGTGTGCCGCAAACAGAATGAGGTCCGTCTGTCTCAATTTTTGCGCCAACTTTTACATCACATCTATATGGCTTCAATTCTGTCGAAACTTCTTCAAGTGTGTAATCTTCAACTCCATGGTCAGCCAATACGGATTCTATACATCCTCTGTTTGAATCACTTTTTACAGCCTCAACAAAGATAACGAATCTACCAAAACGATAACCCATACCTTTTATTGCGGGGGATATACTGATTAGCTTTGCACGAAGCTGAAATATATAAAAATCGTATCGATTTATTCAGGGAATAGACATATACACATACAATTTTATCACAGATATATAAAAACACACACATAAATGCAACAAAATAATTATAAGATTAATTAATAAGTATGTTCTATGTAACCCTAGGATTGCCCATTAAGCTAAAAGCTTATTTCCAATGGGATCCATTTTCTGTAAAATTATTACACTAACTTACATAATAATAAATGAGTTATAATATATATAAAATAGCTGGAATCTTAGGAATAATTTTGACTTATAAAAGTTATGGACCAATTTGATTTCTGTAACTTTATATCAATATTCAAACTACATTAAAATGTGTTGTGTGTTTTTTCTTTAAAATAATATTTTCAAATATATTGCTATGTTTAGAATATATAAAGATAAAGTTATGAAAGAATGTCAATGAATAAATTCACCTCTGCATCTATTTGAACTTCCCCGTTATCTCCAATGTTTGGTTGTTGGTCATTTGGAACAGAACTTGTACGGAAAAGAGTTATCATTTCTGCATACAAACATTCAATCTTATCAATATCAATTTCTCGAAGATTGTTTAACATGTCATCGTCCAATTTATTGATATCAAGTTTTTTGTCTTCGCCTATTATATCTGTTGAAAAAAATAAATATCGTAAGAATAGTTGCTGCAATAGATTTGCCAAATTCTCGTGATTCGATTGAAATTTTTCCCCCCATAATTATAATGAAAAAATTCACCAAAATGTTTATTGACAACGTAGTAAGTTATAGGATAAAACAAACTTGAACAAACGTTTTATCAATTTTACGTCAAAGAAAACTGCCAATGCCTAAGCCATATCATGGCCAAGTGTAGCTATGTGTTTCGAAGTAAATGTACACAGATGATCTTTGTATTGTATTAAGTTATAATTTAGCAGTTTATTGCATTGCTATTCTTGTACACACAACTTTGAAGTTAGTTATGGTGGCTGTTTTGTGCCATTCGTGTTTTCGTCCCGCGACCCCGCCAAGCGAAAAGTCGAAAATGGTAAAATAGTAGGGGCACGGAGCGAAAACACGCTGATTAGCTGGGACGCTTATTAGCGTGTTTTCGCTTCGCGCCCCCGCCGCTTTATTTCTTAAATCTGGACCCGCGCCCCCGCGGGGCGAAATTTTATTTATTAAACTTCGCCCCGCGCCCTCGCTTATAAGCGTGTTTTCGTCCCGCGACCCCGCCGTTTTAACTTGTTTATTCTGCACTTTTCACTTGGCGGGGTCGCGGGGCGAAAACATGAATGACACAAATCAGCCACCATAGTTAGTACTCAAGTATTTTGTTTTTCCATAAAGTGGTCATGTAAAACTTTTATTCAGTGTATATAAAATATATTATACAGGTTCTATTAGTAAAATCAATTCGAAATTTTGCATACGTCTGACTGCCTTTAAATTAAAATTAAATTTTGTTTTTTTACAAGATGTTTTTATTATTTGACTCTTACCAAATGATTTTTTCCTCTTGAAGTTTCATTTGATAAGATTAAGTTAAATATTGAACTCACCATTTCGATTTTTATTCGGTCCAAATTCCTCATATGTTCCTCTTTTTTGCTTGGCACGCACCTAAGTTATTTGTTTCAGTCCACTGGTTGTCACCTTTGAAAAACCCTTTTTCCCTTCTACTTCCACATTTTTCAGACTCCCTTTTCTATGCCGCCTTCGTCAATATCTATGTGCATCTCATTATCATCATTTTTGAACGGTTCTATATTTTCTCTATGATTGTTCTTGTAATGTTCGTTTTTCTCTAGAAATTTCTTTTTATCTAGCAACATCTTGACATTTTCACATTCAGTTTTTGATTGACTTAAGAACTTCTTTTTCTAATTCGTCACTTATATCATCAACAACTTGCTCTTTCGTTGTGAAAATTATACCGTCACAAAACGGTTTTGGACTTTCAATCCCTTTGATAAAAACAGCTTTGGTTTGACCCCTTTCCAAAATTAAACCTTCTTCAGTATCTTTTTAAATCTTCCGGGATGATAATCGGCGCAATGCACGTAGATTGAATTTTTGATTCAAGCTTTTTTAAAATGTAAGTTTTCCTCTGCAAATTTTGTTTCCTTTTGTTTAACTAACGATCGTTTTGTAATTAACTCCTCAATTTGTACAGTCACAGAATCATTATGTTTGTCAATAAGAAAGACATCTACCGAGCCAAACGTTTGGTGTGTAATTCTTTCATTGACACCGATTTCTTCTAATAGCTCAGTGTAACGCTTATGGAGGTGGGGTACACGACCACAAACATATTTGTAAGATGGAAATGCACTCGGTGTGATGCTATAATGTCGCAAGTTAAACATCATTGCCACTTATCCACTAAAAATTTACGAAAACAAACTGTTATTTATAAAAAAACAACAGAAAAATAATGAAATAAAAAAGAAGATTTCGATTGGCAATAATGTAAAAAGATAATTTTTGAATATCAAAAGAAAAGTCTTATATCCACCAAACGAGTTACGGTGTTACTTCCATCAAAATTAACAAAGCTGCATGAAGTTAAACGAGATAAAGAAAAAATGATTTACGTAAACGCGCATTTTTATAGCTTTAAAATGAGGGTTGACAAAAAATTCATATAACCTTTTTCTTTATTTTTTTGCTTATGACACAATTATGTTGATTATATGGTTTAAGATTGTGATATTTTAGAAATAAAGAAGTATATCTTGAAAAAACAATTAAAATATATAGTAATCAATATATAGCAATCAATGAGTATCGCTCAAGTGAAATGAAAGGCAGGCACCTTTAACAGTAGACTATCAAGTTCATATCATTTGTCTGTTTGTTTTCTAGAGACAGTTTCTGAAAAATCTGACCTCTCAGATAGTGTAAATGAATCTGAAATACCTGAATAAGATAAGTGTTGTCAATGTCATCAATATTATGAAGACAAGCATTCCCATGGTGATATAGAATTCACCCACTGGGTACAGTGTGACAATGCTACTTGTTCCCATTGGGTTCACCTTAAATATTGCTCTCCAGTCCGTGTTGTGAGGAAAAATACAGTGTTCTACTGCAACTGTTGTTTATAGCATGTCAATGCCATCAACCTTAACCATCCTCGTTTTGAGTTTACTCTCGTGTTATCAAGAATTCAAGACGCCCTTTTGAAAATCCTTATTTTCAAATATTTTGACAGTTGTTAGATTTTTGGAAATATTTTTCATTACTTATTTCAATGATTTTTAACAATTAAAAAAACTTTAAGAGAACTTTGTGCACACAGGGATGTATTTAGAAGAACATGACATAAAATAAATCCATTGAATGGGCAAAATTTAATTTTAATAATTTCAATAAAAAAAAATCAAGAAGTGTCTTTTAAAAGATACTCGGACGAGGTAAAACTGATTTTACTTGCATAGGTTATTTCGAACTTTTGTAATTTTTAGATCTAGGAAAACTGCAAGATGTGTTTCTAAATTGAACTTCGTTTTTACGTAAGTGTACTACCCTTATATTTGCGTTATCATGTACACATTATTATATGCTTTATTTATTTGCATTTATATATCAGCATTTTTGAAATTTATATAAATTGACCACATCAAGAATCATAAGATATATCTAAAACGCTATACATAATCTACTGAACTTACCAGAAATGCTCGTGTATATTTCGGCATGCACTTGTGTTTCTGGGATTGTGAAAGTTATTGGTAGTCTCGTCATTTTGAGTAAAACGTCTACAATGTCATTTAAAACTCGGTTAATTGTTATGTTGATTAAGCTATTTACGAGACAATAAATAGGAAATTTAAAAAGATTCTTTATATTATCAAAATAAATCTAGAATAACAAATGAGATTCCCTGATTTGAGTTTGTAATTTAAATTAAGCAATGAAAATTCTACTAATTTTCAGTCCTTGCCTGTAAACTTTACAGGAAGTCAAATCGTTCTCAGACGAATATCGACCGAAAAAAGCACTTTTGTATATTGTCTTAAAACATACATATATTGATTGTTCAGAACGAAATTCATGTAGACTGTATTTGTTTTACCATGTGTCAACTTTCATGTTTACTAATACAGTTTACAAATACATGTATTTGGCAGCTGTGTTAACAGAAGCCGAATTCTAATTTGAAAATGTCGCAAATACTGTTCCATCGGACAATGGTGTCATCTCTGTGAGTTCTTTGTGTTCGTTTTATTATTGACATTAAACAAATGCGTTAAGGTAAATCATTATTAAAAATTACATTACACGGAGTCTTAACGTTAGGCAAAATAACTGCATCGATTGATGCAATGTAATTATCAAACATTGGCTTCAAGTCGATTGGAAGAATTGCAGGAAAGTTTACTCTTGAAATCTAGCCAGAGAACTCAGCTTGGCACTTGTTGATTCTTCAGATATGTTTGGTTTGGAAGTCAAAGACGTGTTAAGTTGTTTTCGAAAAATAACTCAAAAATTTAGCGGGTCAGTTTTCGATTTTTCAGTTGACCAATCAGTACTGACAGTTTTCATCAGCTTAGAAGTAATATCCTCTTTATTTTAATCAGAACCCTTAAATATAACTACTTGCTAAACTCTAACCATTTTTAACAACCCCGGACAGTTAAAGATGTATCGGCATTTTGAATGCGTTGTGCGACTTAAATATAATATGGACACTTTGATAGTAGAACATTTCGGTAATTAAGTGTTTTTGAAGGTTCAAGTTAAGTCTTTATTTGAAATAATAAGGAAAACATGGATTAAAGCCTTCTAAGAAGATGGATAAACAGTACTATATGATTATTCTGATATAACATTTACAGGAGTAAAATGGTATAAAGTACTCGTTCTAACAAATCAGTGAGGAAATTGAACACTTGTTTTGGATCTGTTTTTTGCATGATTTGGGATTGGAAAAAGCTTGACATATTAAGAACTTAATGTAGTGTAGAAATTAAGTATTAACAATTAGCCCACCTTTCGCTATTTCATAAGGTTTACACAGAATTCAAAACTAATTTTAAACAATAAAAATGTACTCGTATGTTTTAAGCTATACGACTGCCTACATATGGAGAAGGAAAAAGAAAATGAAAGAAAAGTAAACAATTCACAACTACGTAGTAAATCGGCTTATTTTAAAATAGTGTTAATTTTAAATGTTTAAGTTTAAACAAATCTCTATCATCTTTAATTCGGAAAATTCTTTAGTCTGTTATATCTTTGTCAAAGCGGTAAAGACTTATAATGATAATATTTACAAAAATACCCTTAAACCCGTCAGTCAAATACATTATAAGACATAAATATAATCTTATCTTTGAATATATCTTTTTTTACAAACAGTGGTACGCACAATGCCTGCAACATGCACAAACATTCAAAGAGATGTTTTAAACAGACCACTGCTATGGATTAATTTGATCATCCCTTAAGATAATTATATTAAACAAAAAGAATGATGTGGTTTAAAACAGCGCATTATGTCAATGTGGGACAGTACAATTAAGGCATTTAATTATCACCAGAAAGGACAACATATTAAACAAGCAGATTGGAAAACATGATAAAATACTTATTAAACAACATGCAAACTAGTACTTAATAGATTTTATCGCAACAAAGTAAATGAACATTTTAGTACGCAATTTAACCAATCTATTGTTGTCAAAATGTTTGAAATTTTGTTATCTAATTGCGTATATCATACCCCAAGCATAAGATCAAACCTAAATTTAAAACAAAATACATACCCATCAATCTTTGTTATCTTAATTATTACTTACTCAAGATCTTATCTAATGATATGTTTTAAAGTGGGCTTCGGAACAAACATTATCTGCAAGACATTATGTTAATTATTATACTGTTTTAAAGGATAGAAAATTATCATTTCTTAAATGCCCATTTATGCCCCAGAAATGCTTTTTCTTAAAAGCTCTGTATTGTGGTGTCCTGAACTTGCCAATTACTTGACCATATTTTGCTTCTGTCGCTTTTAGGCAATAAGTACAGATACAATGTACATGTATAGTGATTTAGTATTTTGTATGGAAAGTTTAACTTTGTTAACATTTTGCTACTTTTATGACAATTAATTTTATGTTCAGCGCTTATTTCTCCAGGTGATTAGCATCTAAGATGCTCTAAAACCGTAATAAAACTTAATAAAACACATGTTTGCCCGTCTTTAAGAAGGAAACAATTATTCTTTTTCTGAGGTATATTGTGCCTTTAAAAAAGAGTCATTATCACGTGGTAATCATCGTATTTTAGTGAACTTATAATACATAACGTGATAAGAGTACATGTATATTAAACAAGAGCTGTCAGAGAAAACAGCACGCTCGTCTAATTAAATACTTAACGCAGCGGAAGTCAGAACAATAAAAATATAATAATATATTATTATATCTATTTTGTATGAATACCAAGAAAGCACTCAAATGTTCAACTTTTTCCCCAACCACATAACATACACATTACTTTGTCAATGGATTATAAACAGAAATTATTAACATGAATTTCTTTGCAGTGTAAGTAAAGACAATAATTTGAAACTTGAAATAAATAAATAAACAAAGAAGCTCAGACGATAAGAATAAAAAGTAACATTTAAAAATAAAAAAGTAACTTCAAGAAAAAAGTTGCTAGAGCTATGACACTTATCCCTCATGATATCTGTGTTTACAAGGAAAAATTATCTTAATTCTTAATCAGATACCATTATTAACAAAGTAGAAAAAGTATAAAAACAAAACAAAACAAAAAACACTTTTGAATAAATTCCATGTTCCAACTTGATATTCTGGAAAATGGAGTTACTGGACTTATCATAATCATTGTTATATTTACCATTTAGGCATCGACCCCAGATTTAAATGTCACTCAGAATTTGTCGAAACAAATCTAATTGTCAACGTTTATATTTAGTGGTATATCTTTTAAAATAAACCTTTTCCTATCTTAAAATTTGCAAAAAGCTTTTTTTTGGTCAGGGTGAATTTATTGCTGCTAAATATCTGCTAAATATCTATAACGCATTGCTTTCACTTTTAATCATTTCAACGAGTGCAGTTTCACATTTACGCTATGGACAGAAAACAACATTTGACTTTTTTCCACCTACCGATACTTAAACATATTTATTTCGGCTCAGTTGTCAAGGGAGATTGAAGCTTATTTGAATCATTCTCATGTATATTCCAAGAACTTACCAGTACGTGTGACATTTTAGAAAAAAGAATTATGACACCGGTAGGGGTCAGATCTATGATCACTGTGTCTAGAGACAAATTACTTGGCCATCACTTCCCGACATTTCTACCTTGATCTTCAATGCAAGCAGAGCGATATTAATTCTAGATTTAATCTGTAAAGAGTTGTAATTATTAAACAGCTGTTTTGTTTGGTTTTACGGCGCACGCACACAACATTGGTCATAACAAATGACGTTGGCTAACCTCGCGTGATACGTACCGTAACCAGCATCAGGGGTCAATTTTTAATTGATCTAAAGGAGTCTGCATTGAATATGTTTGCATTGGGAAATTCTCCAGTTCGATGCTCGAATGACGAATAAAAACTGTTTCGCGCACGTCACGTGATGGTGTGTCAACCACGTTTACTTTTTGGTCCTTCCGAATAATCCAGGCGGGGGACAATAGTTTTATATTAATACATAGCAAATTGAATCGTGTGACTGAAAAGAGTTAGGAAAATGTTTTGCTGGCGTCTTTAACGGATTTGTTAAGCAAAGTTTTTTTGGTGAGAATCAATCAGTGATTGACCCCGAGCGCTCAAGATCCATGGTCGAGTGATTTGCCATGCACTTTACTGTTAGATACACTTGCGTGAAGTTTGTGAGAGGAATGTGATCGAAACGAACATATGGGAGGTTTGGAATAATTTATTTTATTTTAGGACGTCGAAGAACTAAGTATCAATCAAAAATGTAAGTTATTTTATATTTTATTAAAACTATGTAATAGCCGAAACGTAAAATTATTACACATGAAAATCGGGAAAGCCTTACTGTTTTTTAAAGGAAAAAACGTAAATATTTCACAGAAAATCCGGGAAATGTTATTGTATCACTTAAAATTTGTAAATTATCAAATATTTTTCGTAGGTACAATTTGTTTGACACAAAGTTAAATTTTCCATGAATAAGAACTTTAATTATAAATTCGCGTTTATCATAAGAATTATACATGTTAAACTTTTAATTTTTCATGTGACGTTTCGATCATAGGTAACGGTATTTTTGACCATTATGATCATTATTCATACTAACTTACCATTGTAGCCATCTATACTAAATAAAAGTTGTAGCAAAGAGCAGATTACTGGTTTCAGCAGTGTAGGAGTTTACATAAATCGTATGCATAATTAAAATATGTTGCGTGTCTTTTTAACTGTGGCACTTTATTATTATTTATTACTGTAAATAATAAGTTTTTAAAAGATTGTTATAACAATAATTTTATTTATTTCCTTCTATACTCAAAAGTCACATGTTGAAAAAACATATAATACAATAGCTTACATATGATTTTTTAACAAACCATTGTCATATATAGATAATTGGCTTATGATCTAAAACAAATTACAGATATGAATAATTGATAGTTGGCATATGAGATCTAACAAAGTATTGACACGGATGATTGACGTGTGATATGTAAAAATGATGGCCATGTTGATGACAATGTTGTTTATGGTAATGTTGATGAGGACGTCCATGGGTGTAACAATGATTATGAAATGACGTTGTTCATGGTAGTGAGCAATCATCAGGTAAATCCAGTTATTTATAGAAACTAGTTATTTTTAGACAAGTGAGTTTTTAACTTTTCAGCGTAAGTTTTAT
>NW_026865198.1:0-33717 GCF_026571515.1 Ruditapes philippinarum
GGTATCTTTGATAATTCCCTTGAAATTAATGAAATCTAGCCGTGAGAAATGTAAGACTATCAAAAAAATGCCCATCTTAGAAAGTTTTGAATGGGTAGTTTGCCTCTTTATACTTACTTCTGTTAAATATGGATTGTTATCTTTATTGCCAATTCCTGACTGATGAATATTTACCTTAATGCAGGTTTTTTTTTTTAAAAACAGACAAATTAATTGAAGAAATACCAGTTTTTTGGCCCGTGAGAAATGTAAGACTTTTATATTTTTTGTACATTTTCTGAAATGTTGAGAATTTTTTTCTTGCTTAATACATTAAATTTGATGAAAACAACCAAAATCACAACTGAATAGGATATGTGTCTGCTATTAAGAAATATTTTTGAGACTTTATATGTATTTTTTGATATTCCCCTTGAAACTAGTGAAATCTAGCCGTGAGAATTGCAAGACTATCAAAAAATGCCCATCTTAGAAAGTTTTGAATGGGTAGTTTGCCTCTATATACTTACTTCTGTTAAATATGGATTGTTATCTTAATTGCCAATTCCTGACTGATGAATATTTACCTTAATGCAGGTTTTTTTTTTTCAAAAACAGACAAATTATTGAAGAAATACCAGTTTTTTTGCCCGTGAGAAATGTAAGACTTTTCTGTTTTTGTACATTTTCTGAAATGTTGATGATTTTTTTTTCACTGAATACATTAAATTTGATGAAAACAATCAAAATCATAACTTAATAGGATATGTGTCTGCTATTGAGAAATATTTTTGAGATTTTATATGTATTCTTTGATATTCCCCTTGAAACTAGTGAAATCTAGCCGTGAGTCTGAAAGTTTTAAATAGGCAGTTTGCCTCTTATTATTTTTTTTCTCTTAAATATGGGTTGTTATCTTAATTGCCAATTCCTGACTGATGAATATTTACCTTAATGCAGATTTTTTTTTTACAAATAACAGACAAATTATTGAAGAAATACCAGTTTTTTGACCTGTGAGAAATGTAAGACTTTTCTGTTTTTGTACATTTTCTGAAATGTTGAGTATTTTTTGTTGGTGAATACTTTAAATATAATGAAAACAAGCAAAATCACAACTGAATAGGACATGTGTATGCTTGAGAATTTTGTTTGAGATATTACATGTATTCTTTGAATATTGCCTTTGAAACCATCAAAGTGTAGCTGTAAGATTATCATAAAAAATGTCCATCTTTAAAACTTTAAACATTTAATAACTATCATTATTTTTTGTTTTGTTTTAATATGATTGTGCTTGTCATCTAAATTAAATGCCAAATTCTGATTGATGAATATTTTAACTGGGAGACGGACAAAACCCCACCAGTTAAAACCCCACCACTCAAAATTTTATAGAGTGGTCAAAACCCCACCACTAAATTCTATAGAGTGGACAAAACCCCACCACTAAATTTCACAGAGTGGACAAAACCCCACCACTTATTGGGCAAGATTTGATGAATTATAATATATATAATATACACATTTTTTTCACATTTTATTTTTTAATCTTAATACAACATTTGTGTAATATAAGAATGAACAATGTTATTAACAACTCATGTACATCTTGCATGTGCAATATGCAAAAAAGGTGTCACAAACTGTACACAAAAAACTTAATCCAAATCCCTAAAGAACAAAACAGATTATTTATTGATGTTTTGATTGCTAAAAAGGTGTTACAAACTGTAACTCCTTATTGATGTGTTGTTCACACATTATTTAGAGTTTCTGCTGATGCACAATTGTTTGTTTTTTAACATGTTTACAAGAAAGTTTTGTCCGCTCTATAAAACTGAAGTGGTGGGGTTTTGTCCACTCTGTAAAATTCAGTGGTGGGGTTTTGCCCACTCTATAAAATTTTGAGTGGTGGGGTTTTAAGTGGTGGGGTTTTGTCCTACATTCATTTTAACTTAATGCATATTTTTGATAAAGCACATTTGTTAGAAAAGGGGTATTTGAAAAGCAACATATTTGGAGTTATGGGACTTTAAAATTGCTTATTAAGTTCAATTATTTCAAAACTGAAAGATATCAATGTGAAACTTGGAACACAATATAATACAATCTATATGTATTGTCAATCATTACAGATATGTTTAACTTTTTTTCTTCTTAAAATTATCTTTTCAAAAGTATAAAAGATATCATTCATAATTAATCTTGAAATACTTGTTTGTATGATGACAGGCACTTTGTCAACATTGCTTATTATTTGAAGGATGATTTCAAAACAATTAAAGCTATCAACTTGAATTATTGATTATCTTGCCAAGGCTTAGTTATAAAGCAATGGATGCTATTATCCTAAAAGCAATATATATACTTAAAAATGTTATGCTCCTTATAAAGTTGTT
The DNA here is from genome assembly GCF_026571515.1 of Ruditapes philippinarum. NCBI lineage: Eukaryota > Metazoa > Mollusca > Bivalvia > Venerida > Veneridae > Ruditapes > Ruditapes philippinarum. Next base: position 2,382 of record NW_026865198.1, read on the forward strand.
TTATAAAAAATTGTTATTAAAAGTGATGCCCTATACAGATGACTGTTGTTAAATTTATTTTCTCTCTAATTTTACAGAAACAGCAGATTATAGGCAAAGGAAAGCTATTTCTGGATCTTTCGCAAAATACATGATGTACAAATATTCTGCAAGAAACATCAACCTGACAAAAAGGAAGTGGTGTAGATCTGTTGGTATATCTGCATATTGTTGGTGATACAAAATGTGTAATATGAAAACATTGAAGAAAGACTTGACAAATGCAAAATATGCGATGCAAGAATTCAGTATAAGTAAAATTATCAGATTTTCATTTCAAATGAAAAAGAATTGTAGCCCACAGGATCAGTCCTCATCTTTAGTCAGTGGTCAGGCTTAAAAAGTATTTTTTTCCAGAAGACACAAGTGCAAGTAAAAAAGGCACATTTCACTTTTTCCACTTAAATTATGTTGGATTAAATTAAGAGTTATCAAAAAGTATGGAAAATAAAGTTAATTTGGCAATTAATGTTTAAGAGTGCCAAAATGACAGCAAAATGTATCTTTTCAAATTCAAATTCAAATTCAAATTCTTTATTTCTCTCAGTGCATCATACATGATACAAACATAAGGTATATAACAATTAACATTTGTAAAAACGGCAATACATACATGGCAAGTCATTTACAGAGAACAATCACAATACATAAAACGATTAACCATCTATTGTTTATTTATTTTTTCTTCTTTCGTTCAGTAGGAAGTAAGTTATTTAGTGTTTATAGTGTAATGATTCTGCAGCATAATTAATATGTATAAACAGCTGATTTGACCACGTGTTGAAAATAACATAAAATGATGTCTATTTCACATAATCATCTTTTGACACCTGTCATGCATAATATCGGGCAAACGACAGTATTTGTTTTTATAAGAGATTTAAACTGATTGTAAAGTTTAATGTATCGAAATTGTGTCGACTGAATTTTAACACATTTTTTGCGGGGTTTATTTATTTCCTTATTTCACGGGCCTTAAGTTACGCGGTCTCACGTGGGGTTTTAGTTATTCACAGAAAGTGTTTTATGGATTTATTTCTACTGGAATTAAGCAGTGTTTCTGAAGTTTGCAAGTGATTTTGGATACACATTTTACTATGAAATTGTGCAGTAGCTGGATATACCGAAAACTAGTGTTGCAGTGCTACTGTCATTAAGGGAAACGTAAGTGTTAACAATTAATTGTTAATCTTGGTTTTGTTTTCATTAAATTGGAAGTTTTTGAGTTTTTTTCTTATCTCTGTGGTACCGATTGGATTTCTAATTCAAATTTAACGTTTGATTCACAACTGTACAGAAAAAATAAGTAAGTAAAAATATATGCATTTTGTAGATATTATTAGGAATGGGATACTAGTCGCCTTAAATACAATAGAATGGTTAACGCGTTAGCAAATGTATTTGCAGACATGCTTTTTATTTTGAGTTTAAGTATTTATCCGATCAAAATATTAAAGGTAATTTGCTATTGAACTTATGTTATTATTATTGATATTTTTCTTCATTATTTGCTTCTTCTGACTATTTTCTGATGTTTATTTATTTTTAAAGCCAGGGCAAAAATGAAGGAGTGTTTTGTTTGTTTGATAAATAATTGACATGCTTATGCTTTTGGCAAGAAAATCTTACCGAAACGAAATGTAAGAAAACTTATAGCATGCATGCCAATACATTTTTTTAGCATAAAAACAGTTAACAGGTTAGGTAAAAATATATATGTATATATAATAGGTTCTTGACCATTCATTTCTCACAAAAAATTTCCTAACACAAATATATATATCATATAAACTTGCAAGTTAGCATACATATATATACCTATTTTATTTTATATATTTACATTAACACATACTTTACACACATACACATACATGTATATACAAGCATAACACCATATTTACATAAATATATAAACATGTTCATGCATTTATAAAGTGTTTTAAACATTTTTATAAAAAAAAACAAAAACAAAAAACAACATTTAATTATAAGCTTACTTTAACATTTTTCATTATTATCTCTAGAAACTGAACATAATTTGATTAATTCAATTTTATTCTCACTATTAAATAATTGATTGTATTTCAGTATATTTGGATGTCTATAATAGTATGCTTTAACAAACTTTTTTCTATCATCAATGAATTTTTTACATTCAAGTTACATAATGAAATTCATCACCAATATGTATGTGACATAAACTGACATTTTTTCTTTCTGGTATTGGAATACCAAATAATTCCTTATTTTGTCAATATTGAATTTTATCGATACTTTGGGATTGAAATGGACAATAAAACTGTCAGTGAAAGCTTAAAATTATTATAATATTAAAAGTGAATATTTGATAATAAAACGGACCAATTAAAGTGAACTAAATGTGGTAAAGAAGACATTATGGAGTTAACAAGGAGATACCAAAAGTGCAAAATGAATGTAACAATAAATTACAGCCTATATTATTCATAGACTCTGTTAAGGATTATCAGTCAGATCTGAATAGGAATTCATAAGATTATAACATGTTATAACTGAAAGAAAGCTGAGAAACATCCTCATGGGAAAAGTGTATTGACATTTACATTCAATATTATCAATTGTTAGAAACGCTCAAGTATTTGACATGTAACACCTTAGTAGGTAATCGTCTATTTAACTTGGTTAACCTGGGAGTACTAGATCAATTCAATACAAACCTTCAGTCCTTTATCTTTCATGATTTATCATGAGGGGATCCAGGCAGATAATTCAGTGATAGACTATAGCTTCATTATTTTTTTCCTATTTTTGTAAATATCTATTCCCATAATATTGAAATACAACAATAAAACAATATATTATAGAACCTTATCTATTGCATTGTCAACTTTTTAGCTCGACTTTACAAAGTATATGGAGAGCTGTCCTACTCGCCCCGGCGTCTGCGTCCAGATTTCAGATTAAAGTTTATGTGCAGTAAAATACATTTCACTATAACTTTGTCATTTCTTAAAGGTATCAACTTCAAATATTATGTTCCTTATCATCAACTTCATCTTATGTGACAAGCTTTATACCTCTACCACCAATATGTTCAGATTTATTTTCCCTTGATCTTACAATTTTCTTAAAAATACTATTTTTACTGTTACTTATTATTTCTAAAGGGATCAACCTCATACTTCAAATATATGTACCTTATCATCATCCCCATCTTATGTGACAAGGTTCATATCTCTTGCACCAATATTTTCAGATTTATATCCCCTTGAACTTAGAATTTTCCTTAAAAAATATTAATTTTTACTGATACTTATTTATTTCTGAAGGGATCAACTTCATACTTCAAATATATGTACCTTATCATCATCCACATCTTATGTGACAAGGTTCATAACTCTAGCACCAATATTGCAAGAATTATCTCCTTATAAACTTAGATTTTTTTTACTAGAAAAATGTTATTTTTTTACTATGACTTTTTTTAGTTTTAAAGGTATCTACCTCAACATTCAAATTATTTATTCCTTATCATCAATTACATTTTATGTGACATTATGCTCATAACACTTGAAGCAATATTTACAGATTTATTTCTCTTTGAACTTAGAATTTTCGTTAAGAAATATTATAACTCTTCTTTACTTTTTAAGGTATCTACTTCAAATATATATTTCTTATAATTACACACATATTGTGTTGACAAGGTTCATAACTCTAGCGTGGACTATTTCTAGAATTATTCCCCTTGATCTTTGAATTTATTTTAACAAATGTTATTTTTTACTATAACTTAATACATGATTGTACATAATTGATTTTTGTGTCGCCATATAGGCGACATATAGGGATCACTTCTCCGTTGTCTGTCTGTCTGTCCGTCCGTCCGTCACAAAACTTGTCCGGACTACTTCTCATAAACTACTGGTGCAATTTCATCCAAAATTTACAGGAATGATTAGTACCAAGTCTAGTTGTGCATATTAGCAGAATTTTTCCGGTTCAATGATTTTTGTCAGAGTTATGGCCCTTTAATAATTTTTATTTTTAAAGTTTGTCCGGGACAACTTCTCTTTTACCACTAATGCAATTTCAATGAAACTTTACAGGATTGATCTGTCACTCAAGTCCTTGCGCATATTTGCACGGGTTATCTGGTTGAATGATTTTTTGGCCGCGTTATGGCCCTTTTGACAAAAAGGTGTTTTTTTTCTGTGAGTTGCCAGATACGCCAAAGTTTTTGTCCAGACTACTCCTCATAAACTACTGGTGCAATTTTATCCAAACTTTACAGGAATGATTCAGTACCAAGTCTTAGTTGTGCACTGTCCGTCTGTCTGTCAGTCTGTGACAAAAATTTGTCCCAACATGAAATGGCCATCATTAGGCGACACATTGTGATTACTGGATCGCTCTTGTTCTCTTTCATAATTTTGTCCTCCTTATTTTTATTAGTCGAGCTTGGCTGTCTCCTGTGACAGCTCTTTGTTATTGTATTTAAACAATTATGCTTCATTCAGTTTTACATAAGAAACAATTATAGTTGTATACCAGGTAAAGCATATTTGAAAAAAATGTAAAGATTAACTAAATTGAAGCTATTGTAGCTGTCATCAGATAGCCTGAACAGTTGCGACAAACCATAAAATTCATCTGATATTGCTGTGTTTTACCCTGAACACTTATGTCTAGGGTTAGGACACACTTTGTCTGACACAATTGAAGTACATATGTATCATTTGTTATTTGAAAACATAATCATAAAGCATACGACTAGCATTATTTCTGGTCCAGACTGGAACCCGAGTAGAGCCAATGACATTCCTTAAGCTAGCTATTATAGCTTCATACATGACAGAATCTAAAGTCCCTGTCAGGATTCGTATTCACAGTGGTAAGGGGCTAGTTGGTTTGAAGTCAACAACCATAACCACTCTGCAGAGATGTTCCCCTGATATTAAAACTTCACACATTGATAGAGACCATTTTGAAGGATAAACAGTGCCAGAGAATCACTACTTTTACCTTGTTTGAATTTTTTAATTTTAGAATTTTTTTTAACGAAAAAAAGAAACAGAGGTATTCACTATTGTTGTCTTCTCAGCTTCATGGCATGTGTTCCTGTTGTTGTCCGCAAACTTACAACTTGATCATAAATTGCTAAGATCCTGCTGATATGTCCTCATACTTTGCCAACAAAATGAGCCGTGTCACGAACAAAACCAACATAATGGGTCCGCATTCGCGCAGTCTGATCAGGATTCCATGCTGTGCGCATTCAGTTTCTCTACTTGTAATAGGGTTTGTAAGCGAAACAGCATGGATCCTGATCAGACTGCGCTAATGTGCGCCACGCTGGTCTGGATCCATGCTGGTCATGCTACCCATTATGTCTGGCTTTTTGTCGTGACACGCTTCAAATATCTTTGGGGCAGGGCCTGAAGTAGACTAGACACAAAAGTTGACCTTTCATTCATAAATGATCCTGACCTTCAAAGTCAAATGTCCAAATTTAATTTATTTTGCTATTAGTGGCTATAACTTTTGATAATTTGTGAATGGATTTTCTTCAAACTTGAAAACAACAATCTGTTAGGAATAGACCTTCAAAGCTAAATCAGACACAACTTGACCTTCACTCATAATGATCTTTGAACTTGAAGGTAAGTTATTGCATTGACGTTCAAGGTCAAATTAATGAAATCCATTATAACCAGCTATGAATTTAAATGACCATTGGACCATCCAGGTGATGATTGAATTTTCACTTACATTTCTTAACTTAGTCATTTATTTATGGAAAAAATGTTTCATAACTTGTCATTTATATATGAAATGATTTATACTTAGAACAAACAAGTGTGGACTAAAAAGATCAGTTTAAATCTACAAAAATGTGCAGTATACTAACTTATATTTTATTAATATTATTATTTAAATATTCAAAGTGCTTGATAGCTTAAAAGGATTTTTCTCTAGGTGAAATGTTGCAAATTTCTGTTTTTAATGATTTTGCATTAAAACTATTGGTTGCTACCAAACCACTGAATGTTTTCAAACTGGAACAGTCATACTGGTTATAACATAAAAATCCTTTACACCAGCTGTACAGTAGCAGATCTGAACTATCTAGCTTAAGCATAATTGTTTTTCGACAATATGCTCTGCAGAGTTTTCTGTAAACAGTTACCCGTGAGCTAGAAATTCCCTTTAAAGCCCAGGGGTGTAAGCCAGGGTTTTTAGCACCCGCTGCAAACAGTAGATTATCCTGTCTGATATGCAAGAAAATTTTTGTGACTTTGTTTACCAATACCTCTAGCATGGATAATTCAGATCTGATAAGGAAAAAAAATACTCTTTAATTTGAGACTATATCTAGCAAGCAGTTAGCATAATCTAGGACAAATACTGATAGAATATAAAGTATATAAAATGTCTAAGTATACTTATATTATGAAGTTTGTTTATTCTGGTGCAAGCCAGAAATGATATCTAAGTGTTATATCTTTTTCACTCCAGTTATGGTTGAAACTTGCCATATGACTTCTCCAGTGTCAGTTTTATTATAAACCCACTATATCCCGCCCCCCCCCCCCCAAAGATAGTAAACAGATAAAAATAACTTACTTAACATTAATATATTATTATTATTGATAAAATTAATTTTTGTACAAACTTGTTTGCTGATTTGTTGTTTTGATATATATGAAAGAATCTGGGTATTTATTTAATATTTGGTATTCGGACAGTTATTGTAAGTACCTGGCAGAAAAAACGAATATAAAAGAACATTTCGAAGAAAAGAAGATGTGCACCTCTTTCCAAGCTGGAAAATATGGTATTTCCAGGTTATGTTTCTTTTATTACATACTTGTAAATAAAATGATGAGAAATATTTATGAAATTAAATGCTTATTTTCACTTTCCTTATTTTCACTGCAAAAAAAATATTTTTCACTGCAGTGATACATATTTTCACCGGTGTCTTGCCAGCCTAATTTCTGCTATATTCAGCCGAGTTAGTCTTTCATATTGTGATGTCAAAAAAGAGAAATGCATATAATAAACAAGTAAATTTAAGTATTTTCTATAAATAGTTTGTAGTATGAAAATTATCATGTTTCACTTGTGGCAACCACCAGTCCACCACTCATGAAATATTTATGTTTATTCCACGCAATGAAAATAAATATTGTATTTATAGAAAAAAATTGGCTATCCTCTATTTCTTCAGTTATAATTTATGTTCCTGACTGTAATGACTTGAAAAGTGAAAACTTGATTTCAAGTCGAAAGATCATGTTTATGATTGAAACATGTATTTTGGGGTTATACATTATTTGGAAATATAAAATGTTGAGCACCTAACTATGGTTGTGTTTGAACTTGCCAGGAACTTTGATTTATTGGTGTAGCATTGCTGTAAGATTATAGTTTGGTGCTTAAAATAAATTTGGTACCCAAACATTCCTGCAATAGTGTATTCTGCAACCAGTGATGCTTGAAAGAATGTGTAGATCTCCTCTGCTAAAACGAAAGATCTTCTAGCATGTAAGTTTATAGGACAGCACAGTGTAGTTAAAAGGCACAGACACTTGGGATGTGGAGCTCGTGTGTGTGTATTATTTTAGACCTTGAAATATGATTTTTTTTTTTCAAAACAGCTTATATTATTTTTTTTACATATATTACCAGTACATGTGCTGGGATTGACAAAGATATATCTTATCTGGATTTTAAAGGCACCCCAAGTGTCTGTGATAAAAGGTATCTATCACAGGGACACAGCCCAGTGTTGGGATAGTGTAAAAAAGTAATTCTAAAAAAATATATATACTGTATATCTAATAAAGTCTATATATTATATATACAGTATATATATATTATTTTTTAGAATTACCTTTTTACACTAGAATTACCTTTTTACACTATCCCAACACTGTGCTGGGTCTGTCACAGTGTGGTATCTATAGGTTTAAAGCACCAGCCTGTTCAAGTATTACCCTATGTAAAATTAATAAATAGCCGCTGGGTGTAATTTTTTTATCACAAAACGTCTGTTTGATAATTTCTTAACAGGTCATAAGGATTATTTGAACGGATGCAGTTCGTGGCCGAGATGATCGACTCGGTCGAGTTCATTTAGGGCCGAACAAGATGATTTCAATTTACTACTCGGCATTTGTGTAATTCACCCATAGATGGACAGCAACATTCACTATTGTATGTTTTATTTTTTAAAACATAAGGAGTGGTCCATTAGTTACTTCATATTTACTTCATAGTAGATCTATGCAAAATATAAAATCCAAATTAATTTGTAGAAAATCATGAACATCCGAGCGGCTATTTTAAAGCCGAAACATTGATTAAAATTGTTATTATTTACTCGTAAAAACAGTCAAACTCCTTCGCTTTAACCATTACTTTATTGATGCAATGGAATATTGACAGTATTTAATTTAATTGCAACAGGAAATGTTCTCCACTAAAATAGTCTTACGTTTCTCACGTCTGACATTTTTCACGACCCTCCCGTGAGATTCGTAAGATCTTACATTTTTCACGGGTCTGACGAATCTCACGCTACACCGGAAGTGGGTGTAACACGTCACAATCTCGGTCTCGTCTGTCTCGCGAGAATGATAGAACGCCAAAATGGCGGCGCCCATGAACTTATTTCTCAAGTAAAAAATGGTGTCTTAAAACACGAATTTCTCACTTATAGGGTTGATGTCAACAGAAAAACTGTCATGGGTCCTCTTTTTAAATGATGAATATTTATATTAGACAGACATCAATCCATCCATTCCTATTCCTTTAAAATAAATATTACAATTATTGTATAATAAACAATTATGCTCAACATGATCAACATGGTAATATAACCAGTGTCATATTTTCACTAAGTGTGAACAGATACCTTAAGAGAGGTTCTTCGCTAATAGCGATAACATAATATTACATATTAAGGTATTAGCACCCTAATGCATTACCTCCGCTTTGAAGAGTATTCAAATAGGCTAGAACTTCTGTTAACTACATTGAAAATAAGGGCCATGGGTTCAATCCCCAGAAGGGTCAACTTTTTTTTTCTTTCTTTTTTTCTTTTAACATTATTTATGTATCTCTCATGTCCCATTTGGAAAGAAAAAAGTGTTTAATTTTGATTTTTTAATTTATATAGGTATTTATTGGCTAAATTATGCTAAATCTAGTAATAAATATGGTACCTGATATTTTCAAAGTGTAATATAATCAAAACTAGACGGTAAAAGTATTTCATATTTTACAAGATCAACCAATATACTTTTTAAAAAATTTAGGGAAACTTTGAAAACAGGCACTCATTTGGGTAAATTTTAAGAATTTTTTAAATTAGGCTCCCTAAGTAGAAAAATGGTCAGACACGTGGTAAAAATGGGTGGGGTAGGTTAACATTTTTATACAGATTTCATAAATTTTAAGTAGAAACCATAATTTTGCTTATTTGGATTGTTAGCTGAATGGTACTATTTGTTTCTTACCAAAAATTAATGGGAAAACATTTTTCATTATAATGTTATTGCAGATTATTTAAAGGTTCCTACTTTCTAAAAAAGGGCCCTCATAACATCCTAGCTTGAGTTCAGAAAAGTGGCCATAACTTGATTTTCGTACGGTAAACTTTGTTTAAATTTTGCATACAGGTGTACTTTAAGGTATACATCTGACTTATGATGTCAATTTTTTAGTTCCTGATAGTGCCCATTAGGGTCCTAATACCTTAAGTGTGGTGTTGATCATGCGTTACACATATGGATTATAAATGATTGTATACATGTATATCCATTGCATGCCAATCAAAATTCATAAAGAAACAATGTCTTTCGTCCGTTCATTCATAAGTGGTATACAATTCTGGTAAAAACCAATTAACCACTGAAAAGATTATAAGAATATCTTGTCATCATATGTCTATTAGTTCATCTTCACCTGCTGCATTATATTTACCGACGATTATAAGTCAAAACTTAACTGGAAAAAGTCAGTAAATTATGGTTAATCTTTCAATAGATAATATTGTTTATTCTTAAACCATGTACATTTGTATTTTTCTTTATCATTTTTTAAATTTTCAATCAATTGAAGAATTCATAAAATCTAATTTGTAACTTTGAATAATTCCTCGGCATCTTTACTAAACACGAATAACAAATTAATTAAATGTTTCAAAGTTGATAGTGTCATATTAATACCATAAAAATGTAATAATTTTTCTCAATTATTGTACATATTTATTGTTTTTATCTCATATAGATAAAATGAAACATGCTATTGTTGTTGTTGTTGTTTTGTTTCGAATTGTATGTTTATGTATAATAATAATCAACAAGTTTGAGAGTTGATCTGTGTTTATTAATTATTGCAACCAAACTAAGTAACACACATTCATTTTGGAAAAAAACCTTATTTATCTGTCAAATATTTGTTCTGTTTTGTAACGATATCAAACATCTACTCTAAACCCGTGAGAGACCGGACAATAAACGTGTGATGCTATTCGCCGGTCACTAGTAAATCCCGGTAAAAATAGACCGGAAGAGACCGGGAATTACCGATAGGAGTACATCCCTCTAACCTCCTCTTTTGGGTACCTCTACGTGGTGAGGAGGAGTAACATGTGTCCGTTATGGAGGTGCGCTGCTGTGCGCCTGTATGACGGACATATGGCCAACACCCAGACTGCCTGTTTGCCGTGGGCAGCGTCCCGTAACCTAGAAAAGAGGGTCCTGGTAGTTGAGGGATACCCAGGGATCTCCAGTACTCCCAACACACTGCTTTGGCCTCTGATTTAGGGTAGACGGGTGGCCAAGTGAGCCCGGCTTTTTGGTCAATCGGCTGGTCATGCCTTGCCCTTGGATATATATTTCTAAATCAATTGCAGATTTCATTGAACTTACACGGTCCCGAAATGAATACAATTCAAAGCACATATTTTGATTCCTACTTGTGATTCTAGTATAACCTTTCAATTCCTACTAAAACTGTTATTATTGGTACCGTTATATTACAACAATCTTTCACATTTGCATTATAAATACATTATAACATATCCAAGAAGGCGGTGGCTAATGGGCTAATTGTGTAGATTGTAATTATTTACAATCTATACGAGTATATCTCTCTGGTAGCCTTGTTGTGCGGAGACTGGATATCCGTCTCCATCGCACATCCCCATGTTGGAGTCCGAGGTGGCTGGGGAACCCGGGAGACGAATTTTTCATATATTTATCATGGATTCCCAAACCAAAAAACGAAAATCGCAAGAAGATTCAATTTGTAACGATTCAGTTGATGGAAGTTTTCCCCGTTTTCTGATAATTAAATCAAAAAGCTCAAAATCACTAACTGAACTTAGCCCTTTCATTATAGAAAAACAACTTTCAGCTTTAATTGGTACGCCTAAATCTGTCAAGAAACTCCGCAACGGTGGACTCTTGGTAGAGGTAGAGCGAAAGCAACAAGCAGAAAATATTTTGAAATGCACAACCTTCTTCAATATCGATTCAACTGCCACGCCTCACCAGTCTCTGAACTCCAGCAAGGGCGTTATCAAATGTGCTGACCTTGCTGGAATGGCAGAGAATGATATTGCTGAAGAGTTAAAATCGCAGCAGGTTTCAAATATCAAGCGCATTTATTCTACAAGAGATGGTAATAAAGTGCCAACGAATAGCCTTATAGTTACATTCTCAACACCCATTCTTCCATCATCGATTCGAGTAGGTTACCTTAAAGTTCGCATTGTGGTTTACATTCCAAACCCAATGCAATGTTACAAATGCTTCAAATTTGGTCATCATGAATCAAATTGTGCAAGGCAGACTATTTGCCGCAGATGCAGTTCAAACCATGACAAAAATGAGACTTGTAACGTCCCTGTCAAATGTGCCAACTGTGGAGGAGAGCATTACGCCACCTCCCGGTCATGCCCCTTGTGGTTAAAGGAAAAAGAAATTCTACGTCAGAAGTATACGCAAAATATTTCCTTTCAAGATGCACGAAAGCTTGTTGAATCACAAGGACCAAAACAACTGTCGTATTCAGCTGCAGTTACAAAGTCTGTTAAGATGGTTGACTCTGCAGTACAGGTCAACTTATGTCAATGCCCCCCAATTAAGTTACCATTACCTTCAAAGCATACAGCTTCACAAAGTAAGCAGTCTACCTCTGTGCAGACTCAGTCACCATTAAAGTCTTCTCCAAAGAAGCAAACCGCAAGCATTCAAATAGCATCTTCTGAGAAAGTTATTCAAAAACAATCGCCTAAAGAGCGAATTGTCATCACAGATCGGTTGAAAAAAGCAATGCGGAACCCGATCAACACAGAAAATCGGTTCGATCCACTTCACGACACCCAATTGATGGAGGATGAGGATCTATACCTCTCCCCTCCTCCAACTCCGAATAGCAGAAGTCCAATAAAGTTTCCTAAATGATATAAATTTTCTTTAAAATGGATAATAGAAATCATTCTATCCTACAATGGAATTGCCGTGGTCTAAAGTCAAATTATAATGATCTACTTCTACTTTTATCAAAATTATCTCCAAATGTGTTATGTCTTCAGGAGACCATGTTATCTCCTAAAGATAATATCTCTATAAAAGGTTATACACTATATAACTATATATGCACTAGTAACGCCAGAACATCAGGTGGTACAAGCATTGCTATCGCAAATTGCGTTCCACAAACAGAACTAAAACTTAATACAAGATTACAAGCCATAGCTGTGCAGGTGACCTTACATCGACCTCTAACAATTTGTTCTCTATACCTTTCTCCAAATATAACGGTAACAAGTGATGAACTTGAGAGTATTGTTCGACAATTACCATCACCTTTCCTTCTCTTAGGCGACTTTAATGCTCATAATCCTATGTGGGGCAGTACATCTACAAATAACAAGGGTAATATAACTGAAAAATTGATAGATAACTTTCAGCTTTGTTTATTAAACAATCGGTCACCTACATATTTACATCCAGCTACAGGTACGTTTTCTTGCATCGACCTCTCGATTGTCCACTCTGCTATATTCTTGGACTTCGATTGGAAAGTGTTAGATGACCAGTACGGCAGTGATCATTTTCCATTGTTACTTACATCAAATGACTCTATACCAGATGAAAGACGTCAATTTTTTAAATTTAAGAAAGCAGATTGGGAAACATTTTCTAGGCTCTGTTCCATTGATCTAACAAAAAATGAATTTAATTTCACTTCTGCTGATATAGCTGAAACGTTTTCTTCAGCATTACATACTATTGCCTGCAAAGTTGTTCCATTAACAAAAAATAATAGTAACAAAATCAAAAAGCCATGGTTTAACGATGAATGTAAAAAAGCTGTTCGCATACGTAAAGCTTCACTAAAAAAGTTTGAACATCGCCCTACAACAGAAAACCTTGAAAATTATAGAATATTTAGAGCTAAAGCTAGAAGATCAATTCGTTTGTCTAAACGCAAATCCTGGCAATCATATGTTTCAAATATTAATTCAAATACTCCTATTAAGAAAGTCTGGGATGCAGTACGGAAAATAAGTGGTAAGTATAAAAAGAGTCCAATTGTTCACTTAAAAACTGGTGATGGCCAATATGCCAAAACAAAAACGGATATTGCAGAAACTTTGGCTAAAACATTTGAAAAGAACTCTTCTTCAAACAATTATTCAAATGAATTTCAACAACACAAATGTAAAGCTGAGAAAGAACATATTAATTTTACTTCAAGAAATGACGAAGACTATAATTCCCTTTTCTCTATTGACGACTTAATTTATTCAATTAAAACTGCAAAAGACAGTGCTGCAGGCCCGGACGAAATTTACTACCAGTTTCTTAAACATCTACCGCCCCAATCTCTTGACTTGCTTCTTGAAATTTTTAACAGAATTTGGGTTTCTGGTGAATTTCCTAACACTTGGAAAAATGCGTTGGTTATTCCTATCCCTAAACCTGGAAAAGATTCAACTGACCCTACAAATTATCGCCCAATTTCACTAACAAGTTGCCTCTGCAAAACATTCGAGAGAATGATAAATAATCGGTTAGTTTGGTATCTAGAAAATAATGGAATTATTACTAATTTTCAGTCAGGTTTTCGTAAACAGCGAAGTACAAACGATCATCTTGTACGACTTGAAACTTTTATAAGAGAAGCCTTTGTAAATAAACAACACCTGGTATCAATTTTCTTTGATCTTGAGAAGGCTTACGATACTACTTGGAAATATGGTATCCTAAAAGATCTAAAGGGTGCTGGACTTAAAGGCAGACTTCCTCTTTTCATTTCTGGTTTTTTAAACGATAGGCACTTTAAAGTAAGACTTGGTTCAACTTTTTCTGAGGATCACCAACAAGAACAAGGTGTTCCTCAAGGAAGCATACTTTCTGTTACACTTTTTGGCCTTAAAATAAACAATATTGCTAGCGCTCTTACACCAGGCATAGATTGTTCTCTATATGTAGACGATTTTCTTATCTGCTATCGATCGAAAAGTATGAGAACAATTGAACGGCAACTTCAACAAAATTTAGATAAAATTCAGAAGTGGGCAATAGAAAATGGGTTTAAATTTTCAAAGTCAAAAACTCAATGTGTTCATTTCTGCCGATTGCGAAAACAACATAATGACCCTGAACTTTACATATCTGGTTCTAAAATTCCAGTAGTTGATGAAGCTAAGTTTCTAGGAATTATATTTGATAAAAAACTTTCTTTTATACCACATATTAAACATTTGAAAACTAAATGCCTAAAAGCTTTAAATTTACTTAAGGTTTTATCAAGTACAAATTGGGGATCAAATTCTTCCACATTACTGAAATTATACAGAAGTCTTATCCGATCAAAATTAGATTATGGTTCTGTAGTATATGGGTCCGCAAGAAAATCATATCTTCAAATGCTAGATACCATACATCACCAGGGTTTACGTCTAGCTTTAGGTGCTTTTCGCACTTCACCTGTAGAAAGTCTATATGCGGAAGCTGGGGAACCATCGCTTTATCTTCGTCGTAAAAAACTATCACTTCAATATGCAACTAGAATTTCATCTAATAGGAAAAATCCAGCTAAAAATATTATTTTCAAACCA
This sequence comes from Ruditapes philippinarum, assembly GCF_026571515.1. Lineage (NCBI taxonomy): Eukaryota > Metazoa > Mollusca > Bivalvia > Venerida > Veneridae > Ruditapes > Ruditapes philippinarum. The sequence continues at coordinate 17,548 of NW_026865198.1, forward strand.
AGTTATACTGAAAAATTTGTAAGCAAACCAAAGGAAATTAAACCATTAGGCATTCGTTTAAAAGATGATTTAGATAAACTAAAAATTAATCCAAACAGTATCCTTCAAAATGACGATGAGGATGTTCCACCTTGGACTTATAATTCCCCGGAAATGAATATTAACCTTTCAAATATAAAAAAGGCATCAAATTCACCTGAATATTTCAAAGAGAAGTTTCTAGCAATTAAGGAAGAACATGGAGATTTTATACATATTTATACGGACGGTTCAAAAGAAGGTTGCAAAGTAGGTGCGGCTGTGTTTGAAAATAATTTTACATCTAGTATGAGGTTACCAGATAATGCATCAATTTTTACTGCTGAAGCAAAAGCTATCGATTTAGCATTGTCATACATAGCACAGCATACCCACGATAAATTTGTGATATTTTCTGACTCCCTTTCTGTTTTAATATCAATTAAAAATAAAAAATCTGACAATATCATGGTAAAGAAACTTCTTTTGCGATTTCATGATATACTAAAAACAAAATATGTTAAATTATATTGGATTCCAAGCCATGTAGGAATACGAGGAAATGAAAAAGTAGATGCTTTAGCTAAACAATCATTACATTTTCAAAAAACTGACTTATTGTTACCTGCTTGTGATTTTAGACCGGCTATAAATAAACTCGTATCATCTGAATGGAAAGCAAATTGGGACAATGCCGTTTTTAATAAACTTCACGATATAAACCCATCTCTTGATATGTCACCATCTCTATCTCTGTCAAACCGCCGTGATCAAACAGTTCTTCTTCGATGCCGAATTGGACACACTAAAATTACCCACTCTTATCTCCTCACAAATGACAATGCCCCTTTCTGTGTAGGTTGTAATGAAAATTTTACTGTCAAGCATTTTCTTCTTGAATGTCATGATTTTTCACAGGCCCGTAATAGATTTTATTCTGTAAATTCACTCAAAGAACTTTTTAATACAATTCCATCAAAAAACATAATTGATTATTTAAAAGAGATAAACTTGTATTCTAGGATCTAATTGGCTCATTTCTATTGTCATTTACAATGTTTTACATAATAGTTTAAGCCTATTATAGCATTCGGCACGATATGGCCAGTTATGTGTTGACGTGCCGTAAAAATCAAAACAAAACATCCCTCTAAAATAAATTAAATCTAGTCATTTTTGTTTCGATTTTGAAAAATCTGAAAGAAATCTTTAACATCTTTGCCCCTGAAAATGATAACTTTAAAATTGCAAGTTATTATTAGAGTTGTATCATTAGAAAACAAATTGCCGACACAATCCTTTATTTCATGTTGCATTTTACAGTTAGTTGTAAGACTGTTTGAACTAACTTCAAAGTATTTGAACATATAAAGTGCGACGATTTGTATATTATATAATAATTATATTGAATATTTTAAAATTGCACGAGCCTTTTCTAACTTACTTCATTGAATATCAATATGCGGAAAGGAATATTAAGAATTACGTCTTCAATCCTTAAACATGTTGTTAAAATAGCTTTCCAATTGAAATTTTTGACTTGTCGTAATTATTTATCAAATTTGTTAATATTTTTCATATAAATCACCCGATATTTTTGTTTGAGAGGTGAAACAAAGCAAACAATTGCGTTGTGACGTATTGCTTTGATATAATAGCCTTTCCATATAAACATGAACTTTTCTTTGCGTGTTTGCAATCAGTCATCTTCTCAAATTTAGTTTTGATTTAATTGTAAAACGATAAAAAGGCGACAAGACATTGCCTCGGATGTGCCTGACAACCACTGGGTATTTGAGGACATGGACTCATTACCATATTGGCAGTTGATATTTGCTTCTTTGACAAATCAACTCGTCAGCTTTTGTATTTAGCAATGTAATCTGTCGTTTTGGCTAGTTTAACTTCAAGGTTCTGTTTTTAACTGCTATAATTTATGTATTTTATCATCGTCTGTTATCATCGGCTTATCACAGTCACTATTTTATTATTGTATTATACACAACTGGTTTTCTTCTGTGTTACAACATAATTGTTTTGCTGTTAGTCCCGAACATCTCAATTATGACGACATTTTTGAATAAATGATTATTTCTTATTTCGATTATTTTACGACAATACCTAAGAATGATAATGATATTTTTATTATACACAGAATGTTATGTTCATGTCTTCAAAAAATCTGTTTAAAACAGAAACTATGAGTTTTTATACTTAATTTTTTTTTCTGGCAAACATATTTGTTTCGTCTCTGTGTAGACGTTACCCCGTAAATGATATACAAAAAAATATTGCATGGTATTAAAATGAATTTACGTTTTTCCCTTTTGGTCATAAGATGGGATAATCATTCAAAAAAAACACGTTAAAATAATTTGTTCTTAGACACCTTTGCAAATGATAAAACACCTGACATTGACTCAAAGTGCAAAACGATGTTACTTTTGATATAATATTCCTTCTTGTTGCCAATTTATACATAATATATTATAGTAATAACCAAAAGGTCGTAAAATAAAACTGCGCCCGGATCAATATACAAATGTACTGTCATAACGACGAAAGTTATTCACCATTGAGAGGCGGTCAGATATTACCTTTATAAGTAGTTCTGAGCATTTCGAGCTATTTCTTTTCAACAATTCATCAAAAATAATATTTTTGAGAATTGAAAATCCAAAATCGAATTAAAAAGAATGATTAACTGAAGAAAAACATATTGAACTGACCGGGGACATTAATGGTTTAATCACTTTTGAAAACACGTTAAACTTTCCAAGCCACATACTTATGTTAAGTAAATTAAGTACCAATGTCAGCACACCTATTTTTCCGAAATGATTTCCTGATCATTTAAAACAAGCAAATTTATTAATCATTGATAATTTGCATGTTCAAATTCTATTATCATATATTCAAGAAATAAACGAATATGCTTCAATGTATATATTCATATACTCTGACACATTGAATTCAAGATGGTGTAGGATATAATTAAAGTTTCAGAGTCTATGAAAATAACCCAATATAAAAACATTTCCATTAAAAAGTCAGACGGAGAAAATTTCTAGATTGAAAAAAACTTTGATTTACTGCAAATCTCAAGAGAATATGCTCAGGATTACAGGAGTAGTTATTCACCATTGAGAGGCGGTCAGATATTACCTTTATAAGTAGTTCTGAGCATTTCGAGCTATTTCTTTTCAACAATTCATCAAAAATAATATTTTTGAGAATTGAAAATCCAAAATCGAATTAAAAAGAATGATTAACTGAAGAAAAACATATTGAACTGACCGGGGACATTAATGGTTTAATCACTTTTGAAAACACGTTAAACTTTCCAAGCCACATACTTATGTTAAGTAAATTAAGTACCAATGTCAGCACACCTATTTTTCCGAAATGATTTCCTGATCATTTAAAACAAGCAAATTTATTAATCATTGATAATTTGCATGTTCAAATTCTATTATCATATATTCAAGAAATAAACGAATATGCTTCAATGTATATATTCATATACTCTGACACATTGAATTCAAGATGGTGTAGGATATAATTAAAGTTTCAGAGTCTATGAAAATAACCCAATATAAAAACATTTCCATTAAAAAGTCAGACGGAGAAAATTTCTAGATTGAAAAAAACTTTGATTTACTGCAAATCTCAAGAGAATATGCTCAGGATTACAGGAGTAGGTCTGTTGTAACGTAGACGTATAATCAGGAGCAGCTAATTTGCTTGTTTTGACGTTTGATTCCCAAAAGTATATTCCCATTATATGTATAATATAGACATGTTAATATCTATAATCTAGTTATAGCATTTTCGACTATTTGTGCCAGAAAAAGCATTAAATCAGAAAATATATCACGATTAGCTGTTTCATGTAATATCATCTTTGATTTGTTAAATGTCTGTTAATTTTCCGTAACCTATGTTCAACACATTAATAATTTGTTCCAGAGCGTAATACAATGATGTTTCGCCTTCTATGGTCATTAACGTTGTACCAGAAACAATAACAAAAAATATATAATTACGTCACTCTGATGCAAACTGCTATATACATCATGAATAGCATAATAATTATATTCAATGTCCTTTATATACAAGTTGTTGTTTTGTCAAATGCTTTTTTATTGTTAAAAGATGTCAATGTTAAACTTATCAAGCAAAATAAAAATAATCGGGTATGTACATTTCCTATATTTAATCAAATTGTTTAACAAAGAAAATTCACTTATAAAAAAACGCAAATTATCATTAGATAACATCTTGTCGATATAATCCTTTCATGATCAATTTAAACAGTTATTTATATGGTTGTTTAAACTAACTTCAAAGTGTTTGAATATATAAAGTCCGACGATCTGTCGTCGGATATTTTTAAATTGCACGAGCCATGTCATTAATTACTTCATATAAGATCAATATGCGGAAGATAATTATAAGAATTACGTCTCCAAGCCTTAAATATTTTGTTAAAATAGCTTTTTAAGGGATGACTTTGACTTGTCATTAATTGTTATCGAAAATTGTTTTCTTCAATATTTTTTCACATCAATCAACCGGTATTTTCGTGTGAGCGGTGAAAAGATGCATTGGCAAACAATTGCCTTGTGACGTATTGTTTGATTAAACATCAAATCTGTTTCATATAAGCAATAATCTTGGCGTCATTTGCAAACAGTTATCTTCTCAAATGTAGTTTTGAATCGATTTTAAATCGATCAAAAGGACAAGAAAATGGGCATGCAAAACTAACAAGCTGTTTTTTGTTAAAGGAGAGACAATGGAAAACAATAGCATTGAATTAATCATATTTCTGATAAAAATATTCTATGATAAGTATTATAATTGTGAAATACAGTGATATCAAATTTAATACAGATAAAGAAGTGTCAATCATTTTAATCGATATAAGTTAACTAATCGTGAGCGCCCTTTGCCGAGTGGTTAAAGCCGTTGATCCGAACCGTTGTAGGTTCACATCCTGCCAAATAAATGTAGATTTTTTTCCAGTAGAAAGCTATCCAGCTTGCTAGCTTACGGAACGTCGATGGTTCTATTCAGCTTTTTTCCCCTAGATAACGAAATGAGGGAAACATTGGGCCTCCCCGCAGTAAGGCTGTAAAGTCGCCATAAGACCTTTGTAGTGCTGTTGTGACAAGAACTACCTGTTTGATTTGGGAGCAATATCCGAAATTTATAAATAATATTAAACGCCATTTTTTTTATAAATTTAATGCATTTTATGTTCATTTCCCTTGAAAGCATACAATGAAATAGCTAATAGCTTACGTAGTAGCCTTTAGCTTTTAATCATATTAACCCCCTTTTTCCTCTTTTTGATGTTATTGATTAACACAAGATAATTATATGCTTTAAACTTCAAAATGCAAAAATATAATATAAGACGTGGCTATCTACGCGTATTTTGCATGTATTGCTGGTAAGGTAATTAACTTTGATTGAGAATAAGGTTGTCTCTGACTACTTTTACTCTGTTAGCAATTCGTATAAAAGAATAAATGAGTATATTGTATGGAAGTCAACAAATTACTTTGTTTTCAAATATTGCTACCTTTACGACACATAACTACATGTTTAGCCTACTTTCTTGAGTATTTAAAAATGTAACATGCTCTCAATTCATTATATAAACATTTATTGAACACATTTCTAAAGAATAAAACATATGGATTTCTGAGGCACAATTGCCTTTAAAACAAAATGGGAGGCAGAAGGGTTGTCTAAACTGAGGAATGGTAGAGATATGTTATCACAGACATAAATCATTCATATCGATAATCCAACTTTCCTCTTAAAATCTTTTTTTTTAGTTCACAGCCCTTTTTGATTAATGAAAAGAAATAGAATGCTCGTATGCGTGACATTAGATGTTGTCATTTATTCTTAAATGATAGAGATAAAACAGAAAGAAATGAAATTTCAAAAAATGGAAAATTAACCTTCTGATGCTGTTGTTTGTTTGTTTGTTAATTGATGCAAAAATTCTGAATACAAACTTGCAACAGGATAAAACACACCAACAAAATGTGATTCAAACATTTAGATTTTTTTTATTTGAATAAGGCATTACATTCAATGAAGACATACAAATGTCAGTTTATTTCTCATGTTAATAATTCTTTGTGTTAAAGTGTATTGATTCACAACTTATTACCTCAAATATACATGATAACACAGACAAATGCATATATATATATACCATGCACAACTGCATAGTGTAGATGGTACCGTTATTACCATTTAAAAATAGTGTGCAACTTTATTGTTTTCTCGTTTAGGGCACACGCTTTCTTTTACTTGGGGACCATACGCCGCTTTTCATGGAATGACACTACTGTGTCACATTGAAGGTTCCATGATAACCGCCGTATGAACACATCTGCGGATGTTTCTAAATTCAAAATTTCACCATTTTAGTGTTTAAATGTTGAATTCTGCTTAAGCCGGTGCTAGGGGGGCGTGGACGGTAACTTGCAATTCCATTACCGTCCATGAACAGGCTCAATCAAACCGAGTCTGCAACATTTTACACTTTTGACGTGTTGGGCTTTCTTTAGGGATTCTGTTTTTCACTATTTCATTGTCACATCCGTGTTATTTGTGCCGTGTGGCGGCTGTAAAAAGTCTCCCCGTACATTTAATCAATGATGTTATATTTTCGATCCTTGAAGATCGTTCAGCACGACATTATTGTTGTGTATACATTTTATATGGTATTTTTAGTTTCTTGAATTTGGCGTTTTCAATTTGGGTGGTTCCAGTATTCCTACTTGAATACTGTATAATCACCCTTAGGATATGTTGCCTGCTTTTTTAATTTGTCTTTTGACGTCATATCTGTGATATGCAGGCTTCATAACCTCAGACCCCCTTTCAAAATTCCATTTTATTTAGTTCCGCCCATTGTTTTCTCGTTTAGGGCACACGCTTTCTTTTACTTGGGGACCATACGCCGCTTTTCATGGAATGACACTTCTGTGTCACATTGAAGGTTCCATGATAACCGCCGTATGAACACATTTGCGGATGTTTCTAAATTCAAAATTTCACCATTTTAGTGTTTAAATGTTGAATTCTGCTTAAGCCGGTGCTAGGGGGCGTGGACGGTAACTTGCAATTCCATTACCGTCCATGAACAGGCTCAATCAAACCGAGCCTGCAACATTTTACAATTTTGACGTGTTGGGCTTTCTTTAGGGATTCTGTTTTTTTCACTATTTTATGTATACATGTATAACTGATGAACACCATAACATCCAGGAATGTTTTCCCTTCCCACACCATCTTGTTGCCGTCAAAATACCAAATGACATGAAAACGATAGCTTACATTCATTCTGTTGCCTTGAAAGATTCAATATATAAGAACAGCGCTGTTAATTAAAATCCTGTTGATTGACATGCCGTTTTTGTATCCAGATTAAATGGAAATGCTGTCATACTTTGTAATAATTGTAATGTAGATAAAAAGCATGATTGTGACCCTGAATACGAACGTTTTTAAAGAAGTATTTAATATTTTAGAAATATTTGATATATACATATTTAATTGTAAGGAATAATATAACTCCCGGGAAAGTGTTTTCGTTTAATGCAATGAAATGTCAAAGAGTATGTTTTTTATGTTTTGACGATGACTGAAACGGGAGTATCAATAAGAAACTGGTAAATGAGAAAACACTCCTTGATTTATGGTTTTGGTTGTTTTGTTTTTGTTGAAATAATCATTTTAGATTAATGTAACTATCTAGTGATGCATAAATATAAAAGTAAAACCCTGCCTCAAGCATTTCACTACTAATCCATGCGCATTTACTGTAATTATGAAAAAGGGAGAAGAGAAACAAAGTAACCTCTATAAAAATGATTTAATTACTAATTACTTTCAGAAAAATCATTCATTTATTTATCTCAACACAAAGAAAGTGCTGAACGGTAAAAAAAGTTTGTAAGGTCATATGGCAACATTTCTTAGCAATAAAACCTGAAATACTATATAAGATACGCAAAGTTAAATGTTGGTGCTGCACATCAGAGACACCGCCAACTGGTGTGAACAGTCACAGGTAATGTACAAAATCAGCGTTGACAATCGTTCTCTATAACAGTTGAATATCCGAAGCACTAATTTTGCTCGTTGTTCAATAATAAAGTTGCATGTTTTTGTTAATGCAACGTCTAATAATGAAATAAATAACTAAAAGGGGGCTGTTTACCCTATAAAACTGTGTATTACTAATTTTGTATCAGTAAAAGAATCTTTATTGTGAAATTTAAATAGATGAACAATCATCTGTATACAACCAGAGGCGATATATCATAGATGTCATTTTCAATGTTAGGCTTTTTATAAACTCTATGTAGAGTGTGTGGTTAAAAAGCCATTAATGTCAAAAATATATAGCAGTGCACTTTGTTGAAAAGTTTCAAACATCCCTTTTCTGTCATAAAAATGCAGCGTGTCTGATTTAAGTAATCGTTGTTTGATTTATGTTTGTAAGTAACACAACACTTATGCAAATAGAAAGAAGTTGCTTATGATTTACTGTTTTGTTTTTGATGTCCGAAGGCAAAGAATCATATATTTTTACAATACAACCTTAACAATTTATTAATACCATCTTAATGGTAGTCAGATTATATTCTAGGCTAGCAATATGTTATTCTAAGTACCGTTTGTTGTGTCATGAAACGCTATATGCAACCATTTTCATAAAACACAAAGACATATTCACCAATAAGGCGTTCTTATTAAAGATCAGTATGTTATATAGCCAGACCGTCTGGAACTAAACAGCTATTCAAAACGACATGATTTATTTTTGTATTTATTAATATACATATTTTTTGTTTAATTTTCAGACTATTTGATTAACGATACTTTCGTGTTTTACAAACAGCGTAATACCTCCGGTTGTTTTTAAGTACTAAGTAAATAACACTTTAATATTTAATACACATTCTTTATGTCTGATCAATTACAGATATCTAAAATAATAAAGGATTATTAGAACAGTCACGTCCTCAAGCATTAAAATACTTGAAAAAAAGTGCTTTCGTATTTTGATCAATGACTTAATCATAAATACTCATAAACATTATTATATTGTTCATATCAATCAGACGATATTTCTGTGTGAACAATAAAACAATTCATTTGAAGAAAATTATTTCTTGCAACGTAAAACATAATTATGGTAGCTGTCCAAGATTAAAATAAACGTTTTCCTGTTGATGTTTGCGGACAGTCATTGTCTAAAATATAGATTCTGTTAACTTAGTAAATGATCAAACATGGACAAGAAATTGAACATGTCAAACTGGTTATAATTTATGGAGATTTCAGATTATGCACCAACTCCTTTTTTCAGAATTATTATTCTAATTGTGAAAAAAGGCATTATTTTGAAATTCTTTGCAACGCTTTTGAGTCAAATTTGACAAAGAATACTTTGATTATCTATGTTTGATTATCTTTCTTAATTGTCCAATCATTTGCATATCGTTGTGTTTAAGTACCACAGGGGATCTGAATAAGAAATTAAAACTTTTTGTTTTGTGGCTCTTGAACCTCAGTGGAGTTCCTTTAAGATTAAGAAAGTTAACTCAAAATGTAATAATGCTGATTACAGGTATCATATAACTTTGATCGATATTTCATTAACATGAGCATTATTATTTAACAAAGCGTCAATCAATTAAATACTTAAAATGTTCGATGATTTTTTCCTGAAGTAAATGTTATTCCTTTCCGTCCTTAACAATTTACAAGGTAATGGTTTGCTTAAAAATATTTGCTTTTTTTCAGATGCAAACAGAAAAGCATGTTATCATTGTATTATTATTAATTGCACTCGAATTATCCTATATACTGTTACATTTTAGTAACAGCACATAATTATTACTCTTGTCTTGTAAAAGTTGCTACCAAAATAAATACAAAATTCTCTTATGAATATTCCCATCCATCACTACCAACAAATGGCATATACTCTTTGCAAATAAGGTCTTCAAATTTGAATTCCCGAGGTATTTTATATGGAATGAGCTGTCAGTCAGTTGATATTAAATCTATCAAAGACGTCAACTAGATAAGTTTGTATATTAATAGAATGAGTCTTGTCAAAAGTTGAAACACATTTTACGGTAAATTGTTACTAGTGTTTGTTAATAATGAAATGGACTTTATTGCAGATACGTTAAGTTGTTCATTGAAAGCGAATTATTTCAAAATCATTAATCATAGGCTTAATGCAATATTTATTGATCCAAGATGTCGAAATAAACAGAAGAGTTTGTAACTAAAGATAGGGATGTTTCAAATCCCGACACTGAGAACATATGCATTAGGTGGCAATTTTCATGATATTGTTACGTGTCATTTCGATTGCTAAAGCTTGTCTTGGTCATTAAGCTGTCCTTAAATACTGTAACAATAAAATATCTCCGGACTTATTTACAAATTACAGTTTCTAACATTTCAATTCAAATATGCCAAATGTTAGAGACTGAGTGTCTCCTCAGAATTTTAAAAAAATAAACTGTTATTCGATAAATGTCGCCCCCAGAAAGCGACAAAGTAAATGCTATTTAGTATATTTAATGAACTGTCGATCAAATATATAATCTAACTAGCCGATTAATTGTCGGTATCATATGGTATAAAATAAGGAACGATGAGTTAAGTGAAATGCCCTTTACCCAAAAATAATACATAACGTTTAAAAATTAATTATTAAAACAAAGCGTTTTTTCATGTCAAAACCTGACTTAATGTATTAAAATATCTAACTTGTTTATTTACTTTTTCTAATGTTGTTGTTTTCAATCTTAGTAACACCGAAAATCCTGATATATATGATTATAACAATAAGTAATAATTGAATACAAAAATCTATTAAGAATAGTCGTATCCATCAATGACATCAAGCGGTACATACTTTCTACAAATTAGGTCTACATATTTGAATTCCCTAGATATTTTTATTTTACGACATGCCAATCAGTTGATATTATATTCATCAAAGACGTCAAACAAATAGGAAAGTTCGTATCTAAACATAATAAAGCTGGTTCTTCCTGTCAGTATTTTACAGAAGATCCGACCACAGAAATTTGATGAAATTGACTTTCTTGCAGTGAGTTGTTCATTGCAATTGGTAAATCTTGAAGTCTTTTGAAATCTAAATATAAAATCATTTGTCCTTAATTGTAACTACATGTATGTACGTAAACTTTAATAACTTATTTATTTACAATGTCGCCAAACAAAATCATTTGAATAACAGAAATGGGTTTGCTAAAGAATACAAGGCCGGTTAAAATGTAATACACAATCTTTTTCACCTGCTCATTATTTTGTTCAAAGAGGCACTCGCGCAATATTTTATTTCTAAGGGCACATGCCTCGGAAACAAATAAATGTGTCCTTCTTTAGACAGAGCAAAGATGATGAGTTTTATAACTTTCAATAATTGTTAACTTATCATTTAAGATACTTTTCACTTACAGAAATAGCACTGTATGAAACGTCCTTGTCATAAAAGTAGGAAAATATCAACACAACAGAATGTTGACTCGCATACCAAACGTTAAAGGATTATAACTGTGCTAATTGTAAATGAGCTTCAGAGAAACAAAAAATGTTGTTGTTTTTTTTGGAATTGTCAAATGAATAACGTTTTGGAATCTAGATGAGGGCACCAAATATTAAAATAGTTTTTGATAAATAAAACTTAAAAAAAGCAACACATTTCTGGTGAATGATTGGCCTGTAAAGTAACCGTTGTTACAAAGTCGAAGTTTGCTTTTTATTTTGCAAACATATGTACAATAAATGTGTTGATAACACAAATATATCTAATCATAGTGAATTATTATTAATAAGTGCATGCTGATTTCAGGGTTCAGAACATTTCTGTTTTAATTAAATGATTTATTTGTTTTGCATGCAACAATCACGATGTTGTTGCTGTTAGATGTGATACTAAATTATTTAATATGAACATCAGTTCGAAAACATTTTAATGAAGAAGAAAATGTTATTATTGCAAAATTGCTTTATAATAGTTATTTGTCTCGGTGTGCGGTTTGAATACGTGGACACATATAGTACACAATTGCAAATACATGTATATTATTAGTATGAAAATATAACACGCTTTCTCATTTCTTGATTTGTGTTGAGTATGTCGTGGCCGAACGTAGAAAGAAGGCAGTTAAAAAGGTATAGGTAAGGATACGCAAAACAAGAACAACCAACGGAATTCCATTCAGATCTCTCGTTTCCGACGCACAAATATTTATATCGTACAATCCATTTTTTCCAAGTAAAATGTATAAATGTTTAATTAAGGTCGTCGTCCTTTTGCTGTTTAAGTAGTGAATTGAAATTTAAGACAATGCAATTTTAAAAGATACAAGTACAAATGCACAATCCTAAGGTTAATCTAAAAGAGAGAGAAAATTGTAATGTTTTACTTGTTCTTCTGTTACTTTTTGCAGTTAACATGAATCAGCTTCGAGGCTGTTTTAGAAATGTGAAAAAATAAACATTATCATAGGCATATGTTTGTAAAGGGTGCAATCATCCGTCGTCATTTGTTCACATTATTATAGAGTTGTGTAAAATAACATATGTATTTTAAATGCTTACAGACAGTATCTGACCACATAAAATAAAGTTTATCTAAAACAGTCACTACATATATCACACATACTTTAATTTTTGCAAATATTTCTTACTGTGCATTGTCAAACTTAGTTACCAACAAAACTAGCAATTCAATTTTGAGTTATATTGTAGATTATTTGTTCTATCGATAAAAATTTCCTCCCATATGTTATTTAACTCAGCATTAGAATTAATAAAGCGATACAGATAAAGTTACTAGTGTATGTTAATCAATATATAATTTACTAAGAGGATGATAGTTTAATCCTTCAGTTAGACAGGACTGACTTTGAGAATTTGGCTCCCTATAAGATGCTAGAGGCATTTTGTAGTACAAGTGGTATCTTGGTGTATTTAACCTATTTAAGGTATGCTGAATCCGGTAAAAGTGGATACCAAATTGAAAAAACTTGATCTTGACCATTGAAATGGCCATTTGAAATGACCACTAAAATGGCGCCAAATTTCTTTATTCATAAATGGATATATATCAAAATAAAACTTTTAAGGAAAGGAAAAGCCTGAAATTTGTCACAAAGCATGTTTAGGTAAAAACAAATTAGAAACCAAAACAGAATTAAAAAAACAAAACAATCCAATATGGCCGAATAATCAAAGATGGTGGACATTTATCTATAGGCCAATATAGTACTAATATAGAAGTAATATTAAAGATAGTACTGAAAAATTTTAAGGCATTTAAACATAAGAGACCTGTATACACTTCACTCTTCCCTGCCTATCTGCTTGATATAGGGCTTCATGTATTTTATCTGGCACTCTATGCAAGCATATAACGTGACTACTCAGATTCCTACTGCGTATGTGTGAGGAGGTTAAATACATACATTAATATACATTAATTTAAAGGCACCTTTTTTGAGTACTCTTGCGTTTTGATGCTCGTTTTTTTGTTATCGGGCGTCGTCTTCGTTCTTCTGTAATCGGTCCTGGTCTCAGTTCTTTTGTTGTCAGATGTTCTGTTATTGGTTCACGTCTCTATTCTTCTAATCAGTTTCTTGTTGTCAATTCTTCTGTTATTGGTCCTCGTCTCTATTTTTCTATTATCAATCGTCTCTCCGTTGTCTCTATGTTATCGGTCCTCGTCTCTGTTCTTCTGTTATCGGTCCTCGTCTCCGTTCGCTTGTTGTCAGTTTTTCTGTTATCAGTCCCTGTCTCTGTTCTTCTATTATTGGTCGACGTCTCTGTTCGCTTGTTGTCAGTTCTTGTGTTCACGGTCCCTATCTCTCTTCTTCTGTTTTCAGTCCTCGTCTCTGTTCTTCTGTTATCGGTCCTCGTCTCCGTTCGCTTGTTGTCAGTTTTTCTGTTATCGGTCCCTGTCTCTCTTCTTCTATTATTGGTCGACGTCTCTTTTCGCTTGTTGTCAGTTCTTGTGTTCACGGTCCCTGTCTCTCTTCTTCTGTTTTTAGTCCTCGTCTCTGTCCTTCTGTTATCGGTCCTCGTCTCCGTTCGCTTGTTGTCAGTTTTTCTGTTATCGGTCCCTGTCTCTCTTCTTCTGTTATCGGTCCTCGTCTTCGTTCGCTTGTTGTCAGTTGTTTGTGTGTTCACGCGTCCCTGTCTCTGTTCTTCTGTTATCGGTCCTCGTCTCCATTCGCTTGTTGTCAGTTCTTGTCTCCGTTCTTCCTTTCTGTTATCGGTCGTCGTCTTCGGTCTTGTACTTTCGGTACTTGTTTCCTGTTCCGTTAAGGTCTTCTCTTGTATACTATGGTTGCCGTCATTCTGTGTCGATATCCTGGTTTTGTCAGTCTTGAAGTCATTTATTCGTTCAGTGGAGTAGCGGGGGATCGAACTCACGACCCCTTGATTTGTAGGCAGACAGTGTTACCACTGCACCATAGCGCCCGCTCTGAATAATAACCATTTTTGAAAGTCCTTTATACATTAAATACTATTTCAATGGCTAACAAAGAGTGTATTACAATTATATTTTAACACCTCTATTATGTAGCCAACCCACGTGACTTTTTTATATGGTCAAAGAAAATATTACTCGATTTACAAACAAATAATATTTTTATAGATAACTTTGCTGTTACTTTAAGATATCTATTTTTGTTAAGAATTTAGTTATACACTTCTAAGTTTAAGATGACTGTTTATCCATCGTATACCTTAATGCAGTTATAATTGAATCTATAAAATGAATTATGCAGATATTATTTTCAGCAGAAAACAACAAATACAAAAAAAGCTTACATGCAGCATACATGTGTAATGTTCACAATGTGCTGAAAAAACGGCTATTTATTAATTTCAATCTTTTATTTTATATATAAATTTTATAATGTGTCACATGTCGCCTTTTAAAAAGTATTTTGTGGTGATTTTGCGCATACTTAATCCCGCTTTTGCATGTTGGAACAACAATTTTTTATTTGTTTGTATACACAGGCTAATTGCTTATTTTGTATAATCTTATTTTATTGACCTGTAAATTATGAATACATTACAGCACTCATTGAAATATTAGATTCCATTTCGATTTCGTTAGTAAAGTTTACGCGAATTAATAGAGGATATTTGTTTGTTTGTGTGTAAGATGAAATTTTATTTCATCGAGTGGGCTTTAAAAACAGTATTCCCACGATTGACTGATGTGTGAGAGGTCTATGGTTCGATTCCTACTGTTTCCCTTTTAAGACCTACTGTTGTTGTTGTTTTTTTTTTTTTGGGGGGGGGGTGGGAGTAGGGGTTGGTGGGTTGCAGTATATATTTTATATAGTATTTATTTCAAAATAATTAAATTAGATATTAATTCAAAACCATAAATACTTTAATAAGTGCAAAATAAATGAAAACAAAATGAACAACTTAAAAAAAATCATAACTACAAATAATGTTGAAAATTACCAAACACCTGAAGTGACATTTTCCACACTTTCTCCCGGAATTGAAACGTAGTTACGAAATATTAATTTGTCATTTTGAAATATTCATTCTTTGGTAAAATTTATAAAGAAGGATTTGAAACTAAGTTTATTGTTTAAAAAATATAAGAAAAGTAAACAAAACATAAAAAGTGATTTTTTTCAATCTTAGTCTTATACCTTAACGCGCTAGTAAAACAGTACTGTATATTACTGTTTATTGAGCCATTGGGCTTATTATCGTTATATTTGGTGGCTAATCTCATTAAAATCTGATCATATTGAATAATCATTTGATTGTGACAAGAATAATTAATTGCATCATATTGTATCATACTTTTAATGACCTATTTTAGTATTTTTAAGCGGCCATTTTGAATTGACCTTTTAAAGGTCAAGGTCAATTTTATTATCTTGGTATCCACCCTCATCGTCTTCAGCATACCCATATTAGGTTAAAACTCTCAAGATATTACTTGTACTATAAAATGCCTCTAGCATTCATATTTTCTTAAAATCAGTCCTGTCTATTATAAAGCAACTAAATAGTTAC